>NC_092225.1:56952423-57042423 GCF_036320965.1 Panulirus ornatus
GCTCAAATCATCGAACCCGTTTGGAAACACGGAGGCTACGAACAAGTCACCCTAAACTCCTCTCTCTTCCACGATGGACACTTACGTCTATGACCTCTAAACTCCCTCACTTTCTTACAACCTGGGCCACATCTATGTTGCACTCCTGTGTATTATTTCCACCAGTTCTCTGCGCTTCGTTACGCGCGGTGACCAAACCAAAGAATTTATTCAGGACTTGGTCGACTTTACGCCATGAAGAACATAGACAAGACATATCCCTGTCAATATCATTAAATGTGAGTTTAATAGTTGCTGGCAAATAGTCTGTCTCCCTTATAATCTCCTTATCGTGGAGTTCTCGTAGGCAGGTTAGATACAATAGATTCCAACCTGCAGCCCGACAGTTCACTGAAAGCCATCGTTCCAAATATTGTATATACGTTTTCCCTTGGCCTCTTCATAGGAACATAACTTGGGTCACTTAAACTGTGTTAAATGAATTTGTGTACAACAACAAAGACAGAGATGAGGCATTGTATGGATCAGTAAAATGTTATGTTAACAATAAGAAGAGGAAATCTATTCGAGTGGTATGGCAAAATAAAAGGAAAACTGGAGAATTATATAAAGTTTAAGGGAAGGAAGCCAAGTCAGGCAAGAGATTGTAAAAAATGAGAAGTGAAGATGTTTCATGAAGCCTCGTGTATGTCAGAAATGAAGATGATATTTGTGAGAATATCTGAATATCAGAGACGCAGGTAAAACTATAGCACTTTAAGTTCCACGCCGTTTCCCGCTTTGGCAAAGCAGCGCCAGGTACAGACGAAGAATGGGCTTCCCTCGCTTACATCCATTCTCTAGCTGTTCCTATGTTATGCACCGAAACTACAACCCCCTATCCACAACTAGGCCCCACAGACCTTTCCGTGGTTTCCCCTGGGTAATTCACAAGCCCCGATTCAATTCATTGACACATAGTCGCCCCTTGTATACCCCATTGTTCCAATTCACTCTACACCGCGCAGGCCATTCACCCTCCTGCAAATTCAGACCCCGAGCCCTCAGAATCTCCATTCTGTTCTCCCCCTTCCCCCTGTCCTCTTTGTGAGCAAATACTCAAATGAAACTGAGAGTAACTGAATAGTAGAGTTGATTACATGGGGTGAAAATAACCTTATTATTGTATGAAGTTGTGTCAAGCACAGTAGACGTGTCTTCGAAAGATATATACGAAAGCCTGAGACACGAGTGTTGTTCTTAAGCAAATCAAACCACATAACATAGCTAAACTCAGGATCAAACGAGTCTTAACCTAACGTAGCTAAGCGCAGGATCACACGAGTCTTAACCTAACATAGCTAAACGCGGATCACACGAGTCTTAACCTAACATAGCTAAGTGCAGGATCACACTAGTTTAACCTCACATAGCTAAACGCAGGATCACACTTGTCTTAATCTAACACAGCTAAACGCAGGATCACACTAGTCTAAACGTTGACTAGCTGAACGCAGGTCCACATAAATCTCATCCTAACACAGCCGAACGCAGGTTCACACAAGTCTCAACAGCTGAACGCAGTTTCAGTCTAGTTTAAACCTCACATTAGATGAACGCAAGATCACTCTGGTCTATGAGAACTCAACATTCTACTATCGCTGGATATCCAACACCAGCCCACTTGATGATCCACATCCTAAACACCATAAGAATTGCTCTCCACCAGGACGTAATGTCTGTAGTACATCTTCTCATGACACAGCAGAACACAGCCTAGCATCACAGCGCTCAGACACAGCAGGACATAGTCGAGCAACACAGCGCTCAGACACAGCAGGATATAGTCGAGCATCGCGGCGCTCAGACACAGCAGGACACAGTCCAGCATCGCAGCACTCAGACACAGCAGGACATAGTCGAGCAACACAGCGCTCAGACACAGCAGGATATAGTCGAGCATAGCGGCGCTCAGACACAGCAGGACAGTCCAGCATCGCAGCACTCAGACACAGCGGGACACAGTCTGGCATCGCAGCACTCAGACACAGCGGGACACAGTCTGGCATCGCAGCACTCAGACACATCGGGACACAGTCTAGCATCGCAGCACTCAGACACAGCAGGACACGGTCTAGCATCGCAGCACTCAGACACAGCGGGATACAGTCTAGCATCGCAGCACTCAGACACAGCAGGACACAGTCTAGCATCGCAAATCTCAAACACAGCGAGAAACAGTCTAGCATCGCAGCACTCAGACACAGCAGGACACAGCGGTGAGAGACAGCGGGACACAGCGGTGAGACACAGCAGGACACTCAGTATGCGCTGCCTCATCGACCTGGCGAGGGAAACGTCGAGCCAAACAAGCTGCTAAAGCCAAGTTGAGGACAAGACTGGGAGGTTTGAAGTGACGAATCGTATTGGATATTCCGAGACGCTGAAGACGAGACGAATTCCATATACTGCTGGGAGTCTCCGGGGGAAGAAGGATGTGTGACGCGCGACGCCACATTATTGGCAGTATTGGCTTCTGGTGCTGGAGTTCGTCTGGCCAGCAGGACGAGCACAGGGAAGTGAAGTTATACAACAGCAACATTTATGGTGAGGCGGAGAAGTGTTATAAGATGATGATGCCGTGCTGTCATCATCATCAAAGAGAAATGGCTTTGAGGTTAGTCTTTATAGTTTACAAAGAAAATAATCCCGTGTAAATGGCAAATGTATGAAATGCAAGACTGGAGACAGTAATTATCTTGCCTCTCAAGACGACAATGGATCTGTAACATACAATATCCGTGTATTAATACAAGGAAGGGAAAAATAGACCTTGAGAATAACAGTAAGACAGGAATATGTATGACTAACCTTTATATGCTAACACATGGGGAAATTCCATTTGTAATTCCTAGGTCAAACACCCAGGGGCTATGACCTCCATCCAGTCTATAGAAACAGCTGCCACATAACCTGGGTCCATTATCACGGTAGGTCAACACATACCAAGGAGGAAGTGTATGCTAACAAACCTTAATTGAAGACTGGGGGACTGACTTGGGTAAACCTTCGTTCTTTGAATACATTCAGTAGTTGATTTCCAGGGAACCAACTCCACTCCTGAGTCTACTAATTAGTTGGAATTTTAAACTTTTGATGATTCAGGGGAGGTTAAAACTTGGGCCCTAAGTCTGGCATATGTGGTTTAGCTTGTAGGTAACAGCCCAGACTTAATAAACGATATATATATATATATATATATATATATATATATATATATATATATATATATATATATATATATATAATCTGTTTATCTTTACTTTGTTGCTGTCTCCCGCGTTAGCGAGGTAGCGCAAGGAAACGGACGAAAGAATGGCCCAACCCACCCACATACACATGTATATACATACACGTCCACACACGCACATATACATACCAATACATTTCAACGTATACATATATATACATACACAGACATATACATATATACACATGTACATAATTCATACTTGATGCCTCTATTCAATCCAGTTGCCACCCCGCCACACATGAAATGACACCCTCCCCCTCCCCCCGCACGCGCAAGCTAGCGCTAGGAAAAGACAACAAAGGCCACGTTTGTTCACACTCAATCTCTAGCTGTCATGTACAATGCACCGAAACCACTTCTCCCTTTCCACATCCAGGTCCCACAAAACTTTCCATGGTTTACCCCAGACGCTTCACATGCCCTGGTTCAATCCAGTAACAGCACGTCGACCACGGCATACCACATCGTTCCAATTCACTCTATTTCTTGCACGCCTTACACCCTCCTGTATGTTCAGACCCCGATTGCTCAAAAATCTTTTTCACTCCATCCTTCCACCTCCAATTCCGCGTCCCGCTTCCCCTCGTTCCCTCCACCTCTGACATATATATCCTCCTTGTCAATCTGACGTGTTTATGGACAAATCGATGTTATGTGATGCGTTGTGCTGGTTAAGTCAACTACGTCTATGGAATTTTCCTCTGAATACTTCACCATATTTTTCTTTTTTTTTTTAGAACAATGATGTTTATTGCTAAATATCCTCGTAAGAGAACGTTATTAGTTGAATGTTAAAGTTTTGTATCATTGCAGCTGGTGTCCCCTGTGTCCATATGACTGTTTCATCACTGCTGATGTAAACAGAGAGAGAGAGAGAGAGAGAGAGAGAGAGAGAGAGAGAGAGAGAGAGAGAGAGAGAGAGATCCTCACCATAAGACCATTGTGGCCACACCTCAACAGGAGGCAGTGTGGACCACCTCCTACCTTAAGATCCTCGAGTCTAAGGAACTACGTGTTCAACCTTGAACGTCGTTAACTGAATATGATGTTGAAGTAGTTGTTGCGAGTCGACAGTCGCCCGTGAGATAAGAGGCATAAACTGAAAAACACTGCACACATACAGGTACACATACGTGAAACACTGCACATATGTGGATGGGAAAGTTGGAGAGACTAGGAGATGGTAGGTTAGGTTAGGTTAAGTCATTGGTCCACTTTAGTAAGTGGTAGGGTCACCATCCACCATGTACTGGGTTACTAGTCCCTTATAGCGAGTGGTGGGAGGCAAGGCCATCACCCACTATGTACTGGGTTACTAATACCCCACTGTGAGTGGTGGGAGACATGATCATCCCCCCACAGTGTATTAGGCTACTGGGAGCCTCATAGTGTGAGTGGTGGAAGGCAGGCTCCAGCATGGCTGACCTTCACATGGTTAAGCCTGGACCCGCTCACCCGTCACCAGCAGGATCAATGGAGGACGGAATAAGGCGAGGAGCACCGGCTGGCTGCTCATGTATATGGGGTGAATGGTGATGTTTATGAATGGGTCTGGTGTGGGATATACCAGGGAATGAAGAACGTCAGAGGAGCATGCCAACCTATTATACTGTCATCGTCCCCTGCACATGCCGGCATGACAAAGCCGAGAACCACATCACGGTGAACTAAGGACTATGTACCTCATACCTGAACGTCCAACATACGTATGTATTCTTCGATGGTCGTTTATCTTTTCTAAGTAAGCAAACAAACTCCGCCAAAATCCAAGATATTTACCCATTTAAGATTGGTCTATTAGACAAAAAAAAAATCAATCATTTATGTCAATTGCGACAAAACTGGTTTATAAAAGGGGTTAAAACTTGAGATGGAAAAACATGAACGTGTTTAAGACCTTTTTCTGTCAGTCGTGTAAGTGAAGAAGTTTAGTGAGCCTGGCCAACACGACTGGCAAGACTGTGTGAAGTTACTGTGAAGTTTGTCACTGTACGTCTGGGATGATTCTTGACCAATACCTGCCCCTGTGTGATGACCACTGGTGTGTGATGACCACTGGTGTGTGATGACCACTGATGTGTGATGACCACTGGTGTGTGGTGATCACTGGTGTGTGGTGACCACTGGTGTGTGATGACCATTGATGTGTGATGACCACTGGTGTGTGGTGATCCACTGGTGTGTGATGACCACTGGTGTGTGATGACCACTGGTGTGTGGTGATCACTGGTGTGTGATGACCACTGGTGTGTGATGATCACTGGTGTGTGTGATCACTGGTGTGTGATGATCACTGGTGTGTGATGATCACTGGTGTGTGATGATCACTGGGTGTGGATGAACACTGGTGTGTGTGATCACTGGTGTGTGATGATCACTGATGTGTGCTGATCACTGGTGTGTGATGATCCACTGAGTGTGTTGATGATCACTGGTTTGTGTGATGATCAATGGTTGTGTGATGGATCACTGGTGTGTGATGATCACTGGTGTGTGATGATCCACTGGTGTGTGATGATCACTGGTGTGTGATGATCACTGGTGTGTGATGATCACTGGTGTGTGATGATCACTGATGTGTGATGATCACTGGTGTGTGATGATCACTGATGTGTGATGATCACCTGGTGTGTATGTACTGATGTGTGATGATCACTGGTGTTGATGATCACGATGTGTGATGATCACTGGTGTGATGATCACTGGTGTGTGATGATCACTGGTGTGTGATGATCACTGGTGTGTGGTGATCACTGGTGTGTGATGACCATTGGTGTGTGATGACCACTGGTGTGTGATGATCACTGATGTGTGATGATCACTGGTGTGTGATGATCACTGATGTGTGATGATCACTGGTGTGATGATCACTGGTGTGTGATGATCACTGGTGTGTGATGATCACTGGTGTGTGGTGATCACTGGTGTGTGATGATCACCGGTGTGTGGTGATCACTGGTGTGTGATGATCACTGGTGTGTGATGATCACTGGTGTGTGGTGATCATGGTGTGTGATGATCACTGGTGTGTGGTGATCATGGTGTGTGATGATCACTGGTGTGTGGTGATCACTGGTGTGTGGTGATCACTGTTGTGTGGTGACCACTGGTGTGTGATGACCACTAGTGTGTGGTGATCACTGGTGTGTGGTGATCACTGGTGTGTGATGATCACTGGTGTGTGATGACCACTGGTGTGTGATGATCACTAGTGTGTGATGATCACTGGTGTGTGATGATCACTGTTGTGTGATGACCACTGGTGTGTGATGACCACAGGTGTGTGGTGACCAAGGAGTGTGGTGATCACTAGTGTGTGATGATCACTGGTGTGTGATGATCACTGGTGTGTGATGATCACTAGTGTGTGGTGATCACTGGTGTGTGATGATCACTGGTGTGTGATGATCACTGGTGTGTGATGACCACTGGTGTGTGATGACCACTGGTGTGTGATGATCACTGGTGTGTGATGATCACTGGTGTGTGATGACCACTGGTGTGTGATGACCACAGGTGTGTGGTGACCAAGGAGTGTGGTGATCACTAGTGTGTGATGATCACTGGTGTGTGATGATCACTGGTGTGTGATGATCACTAGTGTGTGGTGATCACTGGTGTGTGATGATCACTGGTGTGTGATGATCACTGGTGTGTGATGACCACTGGTGTGTGATGATCACTGGTGTGTGATGATCACTGGTGTATGAGGACCACTGGTGTATGAAGACCATTGAGGTATAACGACCAGTAGTGTATGAGGACCAGTGGTGTGTGAGGACCAGTGGTGTGTGAGGACCAGTGGTGTGTGAGGACCAGTGATGTGTGAGGACCAGTGGTGTGTGAGGACCAGTGATGTACACTGTAAGGACCAGTGGTATATGAGGACCAGTGGTGTGTGAGGACCAGTGGTGTGTGAGGACCAGTGGTGTGTAAGGACCAGTGCTGTACAAGGGCTGCAGCAGGCAAGTGTTGCACTACCACTAGTCGTCTCACGTGGAATCCAAACATCTAGTGTCATGTGGCAGCAATTTCCAGCCCCAGAATGTTACCACACAATTCCTTCGTAAAGGTTATCCAAACAGCAACGCGTCACTGAAAATGTTCTTCTTTACAGCGACAACTTCTGATGAAACGAAGTTTTCTCTCAAGCTTCAGTTGTCCAATGGAACTAATGTGGAAATCTGTCATTCTGTAAATGAGGCGTATCTGTTGTTAGGAGGAGTGTTATAGCCGAGCCAGTTGTGTACGTTCACACCTCAATATAATCCTGACCTCTGTTATGTCCCTCTGCCGGCATGGCTACTGCTGCGCCTTTCATGTTTTCATATAGAGAAATACACAAGGGATATCAAACTTCAGATTGGCGTCTGACTTCAGAAGATACAAGGATTGCCAACATTCACGAACGAATGAAGTTGTGGCACCTGGACACGACAAGATGAGGTTATGTGGCACAAATTGGCTGGAGAACTGGAATGGATTTATCATCCCTCCAGCCATATGTAGTTGGTGAGATTAACTTTCAGTCTTTTAGAACTTGACTGGAAAAAGTTTTCTCTCACCATTTTCTACTTCTATTTTCCGATTTTGACTTTAAGTCTTGCAAGACACTTGGAGTCTATGTTCTTAATGACGTCTTCTGAGGCTGAGATTGGTCTGATGACACCAGAGTACCAAGTAATCCTCTCCCACACCACAAGGATGGAGGGAGGAATTCATCTCTTCATCGCCGTCCATTGTACCTTCCTGCGTCGCCTTCAGATGGACGTGGACCACAAGTACACGTCTGGCAGCAGAGTTTCGTTTGAAGGATCACCAGTGAAGTTGTAGTCATGGTGTACGGAGGGGTGTGAGGAGGCTTGGCGATGCTGATCACTGTACAAAGAGAAGAGGTGAAGTGATGTCACAAGAGAGAGAGAGAGAGAGAGAGAGAGAGAGAGAGAGAGAGAGAGAGAGAGAGAGAGAGAGAGAGAGAGAGAGAGAGATCCATGATGACCGGAGGTGCAACATGTGGCAGACTGGCAAATCAAATGATTGTTTTTATATAAATTTCAAGTCAAGTTTATGCTGGGGGAGCCGCGTGGAAACGGAGGGAGTGGTGGTAGAGAGTGAACCCCTGGGGGATTATGAAGAGAGTTGTAGTTTCACACAGAACGTGGAACAGTTGCTGCTCCTTCTACGTAGCAGCACCAGCAACACCACCACTGACGGTGTATGAGCAACACAAGGCAACATCAGCAAGTAACATCAGCGAGACCAAACACTAGGGAAGACTCACTGAATTATCACTTGAAGGTTTATATTACGAATACTGTCTGTCATGAACAGTTTAACTTAAATGCAACCTAAATTTCATGAAAGATATAACCTGCTTTACTCCTCTCTCTCTCTCTCTCTCTCTCTCTCTCTCTCTCTCTCTCTCTCTCTCTCTCTCTCCAGAGTACATTACCCAGTACCTCGATGCTTGTGTGAGTGCAGCAGACGCTGGGGCTACCGTACGTGTGTCACCACATCCCCAGGACCTACATGAGCGTGGTGAGGCTGGACTGAGCTGAGCAGCTGGGATTTACAAGAGCATTGTTGATATCAGGCGCGCGTCATCATCATCATCATCATCATCATACATATTGGATACAAACTCATCAATCTTGCAGGATGATACGAAAAACCTGACGAGCGCTAATATTTGTGTATAGGGTTCTGCAATGCGCCCTGCAGTATATACATGACGTGTAATGAGGACCAGAGGCATAGGATCAGCTGGGAAGATCGTGTGTTGGGGTAACTCATGATGAACACAGCGGGAGGATAGGAAGGCCGCTCACGGGTGGTGGAGGCGTCTTGATGTTAATGTGTGTGTGTGTGTGTGTGTGTGTGTGTGTGTGTGTGTGTGTGGAATACACTGATGCCTGTACTTTGAATAACGTTGCGTACCATGTGCAAAGGAAGTATTCTTGAAATATATGACTAATGCGAATCATTTTGAAACACTAGTTATAAAAATCGCCCCAAAACGCATGTTTATTTGCCTTACACATTCTCCATAATATTCCAAAAGAAGAATTGAAACGTTATCAAGTCTGATCACAGGAAAGACACGTAGTTTTCTATTGCCATTAAACGTTTTCTGTTGTCTGTAAACGTTTTCTGTTGTCTGTAACAGATACAGGAGATACAGACAGACGGGACATATTTACAACAGTTGCAACTTTCTCATCTGTGAGACGGATCTACAACTTGCATTGAACTCATGTTACATAACATGAAACCACTTCGAATTTGCAGGATTCGATTTCTTCGAAATAACAGTTACTGACAATGTAAAATGAATGCCTGTATACTTCCAGACAAACACAAGCTTAGTTTCAAATACGAAAAATACAAATGTGAAGACTTGCGCATATGGTACACTGAAGCATTTGGATAACAGAATATTTCGAAGCTTCGACTGAGAGAAGATTCTCTTTCTCACTCTGGTATCACGCCAACACACCTGTGTTGCCTCGCTCTGGTATCACACCAACACACCTGTGTTGCCTCACTCTGGTATCACGCCAACACACCTGTGTTGCCTCGCTCTGGTATCACACCAACACACCTTTATTGCCTCACTCTGGTATCACGCCAACACACCTGTGTTGCCTCGCTCTGGTATCACACCAACACACCTGTGTTGCCTCACTCTGGTATCACACCAACACACCTTTATTGCCTCACTCTGGTATCACGCCAACACACCTGTGTTGCCTCACTCTGATATCACACCAACACACCTGTGTTGTCTCACTCTGGTATCACACCAACGCACCTGCGTTGCCTCACTCTGATATCACAATAAGACTTCCATTTGCCAGCCAGCGTGAGAAATACTCGAGCTTTACCACAATAAATGTCCTATTGCTTCCCTGTGATTGGTCATATCTGGTGAGGCAAGGATTTCTGAGTGCGTCAGTCCTTAATCTCTCCGTGCCTTTATCTGTCTTGAACACTATCGTCCTAACGGGTGAAAAACGTATCCTTATTTGCCTCGTATTACGACGCACTCCCCTCAGCAGAAGAGGACATATACCTCATGGATGTTGCCTTGGGCGTTACATTGCCACTAAGGAGGACACACACATGACTTCATCCTCAACAATCATATATTTTGTCTTGTTTATAACCCTCCAGCTGATTTACAGTTCCTATCAACAATATCGATTAATTTGAGGCTTGGTATGGAAGTTGTAATATTTTCACACTTGTGTGCTTGAGCCAATATTCAGGGGGTGGGGGGTGGGCATTCTTTGCCTCACAAAGGCCACCTTCAGGCACACACACACACACACACACACATACCGTGAGTCTGGCGTATATTACACATTCCTGTACTACATTCTTCAACGCTTAAGAGGCTTTATATATTCTCCCATGCCCCGACCTCCAATCATTCACATCGTGCCAATATACCTCCATGAAAACATGTATATTGAGATATTCTCATGACGTGCATGACAGTCAGGCTGGATATATTGTCCTCAGTGTGTACTGTGACGCTCTGCTGTGACACTTTGCAATGGATGTTATTTTTCTCTATTTCTGTACCATACTGTGGCCGATGTCTGTGCCTTTGTTGTGACGGTATGCTGTGGTCGTTGTGTCTGTCTGTGCTGCGGCCTCTGTGTATGTTAGATCTTGGACAGTTCTTGCTGTGTTGATGTGCTGTGGGGGCAGTGCAGTGTGTCCGTGCTGTGGACGGCTTATCCTTGATGTTCCAACTGCTTCTGTGCAGTGACGATCTGCTTTTGCACTGTGGTGCAGTGGTGTTATCACACTAAATAACATTATGAACTGGACCGACAGGACGGAGCATTATGGCCTGGACCAGCAGTATGGAACATTATGGCCTGGACCAGCAGCATGGAACATTATGATCTGGACCAGCAGTATGGAACATTATGGCCTGGACCAGCAGCATGGAACATTATGGCCTGGACCAGCAGTATGGAACATTATGGTCTGGACCAGAAGTATGGAACATTACGGTCTGGACCAGCAGCATGGAACATTATGGCCTGGACCAGCAGCATGGACCATTATGGCCTGGACCAGCAGCATGGACCATTATGGCCTGGACCAGCAGCATGGAACATTATGGCCTGGACCAGCAGCATGGAACATTATGGCCTGGACCAGCAGCATGGAACATTATGGCCTGGACCAGCAGCATGGACCATTATGGCCTGGACCAGCAGCATGGACCATTATGGCCTGGACCAGCAGCATGGAACATTATGGCCTGGATCAGCAGCATGGAACATTATGGCCTGGATCAGCAGCATGGACCATTATGGCCTGGACCAGCAGCATGGAACATTATGGCCTGGATCAGCAGCATGGAACATTATGGCCTGGATCAGCAGCATGGAACATCATGGCCTGGACCAGCAGCATGGAACATTATGGCCTGGACCAGCAGCATGGAACATTATGGCCTGGATCAGCAGTATGATGAATGGTAAAATATTCAATGGTTGAGTTACTCGAGTTCGTCAGTCAGCTTTAAATAAGACTGCTTCATAGTATGTCTAGAATACCAAGGTCATCCAACAAAAAACGAAGGTAGATACTAAGAGTAGTAAAGTGGAAGACGTAAAACAGAAAGTATGAAAGACAAGCGCAAAAAAATTCTGTGATATGTGCTTACGTAAAACCCAAATGCAGACAATAGCTCCACTCATCGTCTTCACTGACGACAGACGTAATGCAATTTATATGGTGTGTGTGTGTGTGTGTGTGTGTGTGATTATTTCTATATGCCTCGTCTCTCTCTCTCTCTCTCTCTCTCTCTCTGTCTCTCTCTCTCTCTCTCTCTCTCGTCCTTCCTCACTGCCACGTGATCTCGACCTTGCGCTGCCATTGTCTCCATCTCTCCTCGACCCGAGTGTTGCCCAACCTCTTCCCCCGCCACCTCCCCTCGCCTCGGGTTTATCATTATTATGATAAACAGTCCCTCAATATGTAGCAGCTGATTACCGATTCAGGTGCTAATGAGATCATTTGTAATCAGATTAAACATATTAGCGTAGACGTTATTGGTATAACCTATTCAGTCTCGAATGGAATGGCATATAATTCAGAGATGGCATGTCATATTGCCGGCATAGATGTGTCATAAGTTACGTGTTAAGATACGTCTCTGACGCCACGAGTCTTGCAATGACCCGCATCAGCTGAATTGTGCAATGAGAATGTCAGATGCGGCGTGGAGAGCAGCGGGAGATGACTGGTGGGTCATCATCTGCAGTGTGACGTGCGAGCCAAGACGACTTACCATTATGACGCTTTCTATGTCATTGTGCTGTGAGGCAACGGTATTTCCCATTCTAGGATTCTAGCTCCTTCAGTTTACAGTTTTTTTCCCTCACCTTCCCAACTGTCCCTTGGGAGAACTGTTCTTACCCTAACACAGCTCGGCTTTTTGAGGGAGGAAGGGAATATTATATACGCCAGTCCTCGCATGGATAACCTCCCCACAAAAACTATGGGAAGCAACAGCTACTCACAGATAAACATAGGCTAGACAGATCACCAGAACAGTATACCATCAGGCCACATGACCTGGACATGTGACATGAGCTCATTTGACCAGCTTAAACCACATCGGGAGCACATCAAACCAGTCTGAACCAAGTCAAAACCCAAGCCTACCAGTAGCGCCACAGGATCCCAGAAAGTCAGCCCCAGGGACTGGCCAGCCACCGACCCAACAACGGCTTCCCCATGAAAGTCGGACCTCAGTCACTAGACGTGTCTCAGTGATCACTGACTGAAGAGCGAAAATATTTCAGAAAACGACGAGTTACAATGAAGAAAATTAGGTGAGGAATTGAGTTGCTCCAACGTGATGGCGCTTCTGCAGCCTTGCTGGTGGAGAGGAGCCGTAGCGAAGCTTGCTACACTGTAATCTGCACCGCATTGGTTTAACTTCCACTCGTATGAGCTGTATATAAACGTCAGGGGCAATAATGTCTGTAATACATCCATGTGAAAGTGTCTGAAAATGATAAAAAAAAAATGTTGGAGAGACTACGTTTAATGCATATTCAATTTCTATAATCTAAGATGTACCATATATGCAAATATATATATATATATATATATATATATATATATATATATATATATATATATATATATATATATATATGTGAGGTGGTTTGATCGAGTAGGTAACGTAAGGGTAAGAGAGATGTGTGGAAATAAAAAGAGCGTGGTTGAGAGAGCAGAAGAGGGTGTTTTGAAATGGTTTGGGCACATGGAGAGAATGAGTGAGGAAAGATTGACCAAGAGGATATATGTGTCGGAGGTGGAGGGAACGAGGAGAAGAGGGAGACCAAATTGGAGGTGGAAAGATGGAGTGAAAAAGATTTTGTGTGATCGGGGCCTGAACATGCAGGAGGGTGTAAGGAGGGCAAGGAATAGAGTGAATTGGAGCGATGTGGTATACAGGGGTTGACGTGCTGTCAGTGGAGTGAATCAAGGCATGTGAGGCGTCTGGGGTGGACCATGGAAAGCTGTGTAGGTATGTATACACGTGTGTGGACATGTGTATGTACATGTGTATGGGGGGGGGGGTTGGGCCATTTCTTTCGTCTGTTTCCTTGCGCTACCTCGCAGACGCGGGAGACAGCGACAAAGTATAAAAAAAAAAAAAAAAAAAAAAAAAAAATATATATATATATATATATATTTTTTTTTTTTTTTTTTTTTTTTTTTTTTATACTTTGTCGCTGTCTCCCGCGTTTGCGAGGTAGCGCAAGGAAACAGACGAAAGAAATGGCCCCCCCCCCCCATACACATGTACATACACACGTCCACACACGCAAATATACATACCTACACAGCTTTCCATGGTTTACCCCAGACGCTTCACATGCCTTGATTCAATCCACTGACAGCACGTCAACCCCTGTATACCACATCGCTCCAATTCACTCTATTCCTTGCCCTCCTTTCACCCTCCTGCATGTTCAGGCCCCGATCACACAAAATCTTTTTCACTCCATCTTTCCACCTCCAATTTGGTCTCCCTCTTCTCCTCGTTCCCTCCACCTCCGACACATATATCCTCTTGGTCAATCTTTCCTCACTCATTCTCTCCATGTGCCCAAACCATTTCAAAACACCCTCTTCTGCTCTCTCAACCACGCTCTTTTTATTTCCACACATCTCTCTTACCCTTACGTTACTTACTCGATCAAACCACCTCACACCACACACTGTCCTCAAACATCTCATTTCCAGCACATCCATCCTCCTGCGCACAACTCTATCCATAGCCCACGCCTCGCAACCATACAACATTGTTGGAACCACCATTCCCTCAAACATACCCATTTTTGCTTTCCGAGATAATGTTCTCGACTTCCACACATTTTTCAAGGCTCCCAAAATTTTCGCCCCCTCCCCCACCCTATGATCCACTTCCGCTTCCATGGTTCCATCCGCTGCCAGATCCACTCCCAGATATCTAAAACACTTCACTTCCTCCAGTTTTTCTCCATTCAAACTCACCTCCCAATTGACTTGACCCTCAACCCTACTGTACCTAATAACCTTGCTCTTATTCACATTTACTCTTAACTTTCTTCTTCCACACACTTTACCAAACTCAGTCACCAGCTTCTGCAGTTTCTCACATGAATCAGCCACCAGCGCTGTATCATCAGCGAACAACAACTGACTCACTTCCCAAGCTCTCTCATCCCCAACAGACTTCATACTTGCCCCTCTTTCCAGGACTCTTGCATTTACCTCCCTAACAACCCCATCCATAAACAAATTAAACAACCATGGAGACATCACACACCCCTGCCGCAAACCTACATTCACTGAGAACCAATCACTTTCCTCTCTTCCTACACGTACACATGCCTTACATCCTCGATAAAAACTTTTCACTGCTTCTAACAACTTGCCTCCCACACCATATATTCTTAATACCTTCCACAGAGCATCTCTATCAACTCTATCATATGCCTTCTCCAGATCCATAAATGCTACATACAAATCCATTTGCTTTTCTAAGTATTTCTCACATACATTCTTCAAAGCAAACACCTGATCCACACATCCTCTACCACTTCTGAAACCGCACTGCTCTTCCCCAATCTGATGCTCTGTACATGCCTTCACCCTCTCAATCAATACCCTCCCATATAATTTACCAGGAATACTCAACAAACTTATACCTCTGTAATTTGAGCACTCACTCTTATCCCCTTTGCCTTTGTACAATGGCACTATGCACGCATTCCGCCAATCCTCAGGCACCTCACCATGAGTCATACATACATTAAATAACCTTACCAACCAGTCAACAATACAGTCACCCCCTTTTTTAATAAATTCCACTGCGATACCATCCAAACCTGCTGCCTTGCCGGCTTTCATCTTTCGCAAAGCTTTTACTACCTCTTCTCTGTTTACCAAATCATTTTCCCTAACCCTCTCACTTTGCACACCACCTCGACCAAAACACCCTATATCTGCCACTCTGTCATCAGACACATTCAACAAACCTTCAAAATACTCATTCCATCTCCTTCTCACATCACCACTACTTGTTATCACCTCCCCATTTACGCCCTTCACTGAAGTTCCCATTTGCTCCCTTGTCTTACGCACCCTATTTACCTCCTTCCAGAACATCTTTTTATTCTCCCTAAAATTTACTGATAGTCTCTCACCCCAACTCTCATTTGCCCTTTTTTTCACCTCTTGCACCTTTCTCTTGACCTCCTGTCTCTTTCTTTTATACTTCTCCCACTCAATTTCATTTTTTCCCTGCAAAAATCGTCCAAATGCCTCTCTCTTCTCTTTCACTAATACTCTTACTTCTTCATCCCACCACTCACTACCCTTTCTAAACAGCCCACCTCCCACTCTTCTCATGCCACAAGCATCTTTTGCGCAATCCATCACTGATTCCCTAAATACATCCCATTCCTCCCCCACTCCCCTTACTTCCATTGTTCTCACCTTTTTCCATTCTGTACACAGTCTCTCCTGGTACTTCCCCACACAGGTCTCCTTCCCAAGCTCACTTACTCTCACCACCTTCTTCACCCCAACATTCACTCCTCTTTTCTGAAAACCCATACTAATCTTCACCTTAGCCTCCACAAGATAATGATCAGACATCCCTCCAGTTGCACCTCTCAGCACATTAACATCCAAAAGTCTCTCTTTCGCACGCCTGTCAATTAACACGTAATCCAATAACGCTCTCTGGCCATCTCTCCTACTTACATAAGTATACTTATGTATATCTCGCTTTTTAAACCAGGTATTCCCAATCATCAATCCTTTTTCAGCACATAAATCTACAAGCTCTTCACCATTTCCATTTACAACACTGAACACCCCATGCATACCAATTATTCCCTCAACTGCCACATTACTCACCTTTGCATTCAAATCACCCATCACTATAACCCGGTCTCGTGCATCAAAACCGCTAACACACTCATTCAGCTGCTCCCAAAACACTTGCCTCTCATGATCTTTCTTCTCATGCCCAGGTGCATATGCACCAATAATCACCCACCTCTCTCCATCAACTTTCAATTTTACCCATATTAATCGAGAATTTACTTTCTTACATTCTATCACATACTCCCACAACTCCTGTTTCAGGAGTATTGCTACTCCTTCCCTTGCTCTTGTCCTCTCACTAACCCCTGACTTCACTCCCCAGACATTTCCAAACCACTCTTCCCCTTTACCCTTGAGCTTCGTTTCACTCAGAGCCAAAACATCCAGGTTCCTTTCCTCAAACATACTACCTATCTCTCCTTTTTTCACATCTTGGTTACATCCACACACATTTAGGCACCCCACTCTGAGCCTTCGAGGAGGATGATCACTCCCCGCGTGACTCCTTCTTCTGTTTCCCATTTTAGAAAGTTAATACAAGGAGGGGAGGATTTCCGGCCCCCCGCTCCCGTCCCCTCTAGTCGCTTTCTACGACACGCGAGGAATACGTGGGAAGTATTCTTTCACCCCTATCCCCAGGGATAATATACATATATATATACATATACACACACGCACACATACACACACACACGCACACACACACACACATACATATATATACATATGAAAAATGTAAGAAACAATTTAATGTAAGAAACAATATATATATATATATATATATATATATATATATATATGTGTGTGTGTGTGTGTGTTGTGTGTGTGTGTGTGGATGTAACCAAGATGAGAAAAAAGTAGAGATAGGCAGTATATTTGACGAAAGGAACCTAGATGTTTTGGCTCTGAGTGAAACGAAGTTCAAGGGTAAAGGGGAAGAGTGGTTTGGGAATGTCTTGGGAGTAAAGTCAGGGGTTAGTGAGAGGACAAGAGCAAGGGAAGGAGTAGCACTACCCCTGAAACATGAGTGGTGGGAGTATGTGATAGAGTATAAGAAAGTAAACTCTAGATTAATATGGGTAAAACTGAAAGTGGATGGAGAGAGATGGGTGATTATTGGTGCATATGCACCTGGGCATGAGAAGAAAGATCATGAGAGGCAAGTGTTTTGGGAGCAGCTGAGTGAGTGTGTTAGTAGTTTTCATGCACGAGACCGGGTTATAGTGCTGGGTGATTTGAATGCAAAGGTGAGTAACGTGGTAGTTGAGGGAATAATTAGTGTACATGGGGTGTTCAGTGCTGTAAACGGAAATGGTGAAGAGCTTGTAGATTTATGTGCTGAAAAAGGAATGGTGATTGGAAACACCTGGTTTAAAAAGAGAGATACACTTAAGTATACGTATGTAAGTAGGCCAGATGGCCAGAGAGCGTTATTGGATTACGTGTTAATTGATAGGGGCGCGAAAGAGAGACGTTTGGATGTTAATGTGCTGAGAGGTGCAACTGGAGGGATGTCTGATCATTATCTTGTGGAGGCAAAGGAGAAGATTTGTAGAGATTTTTAAAAAAGAGGAGAGAATGTTGGGGTGAAGATAGTGGTGAGAGTAAGTGAGTTTGGGAAGGAGACTTGTGTGAGGACGTACCAGGAGAGACCGAGTACAGAATGGAAAAAGGTGAGAACAAAGGACGTAAGGGGAGTGGGGGAGGAATGGGATGTATTTAGGGAAGCAGTGATGGCTTGCGCAAAAGATGCTTGTGGCATGAGAAGCGTGGGAGGTGGGCAGATTAGAAAGGGTAGTGAGTGGTACGATGAAGAAGTAAGATTATTAGTGAAAGAGAAGAGAGAAGCATTTGGACGTTTTTTGCAGGGAAATAATGCAAATGAGTGGGAGATGTATAAAAGAAAGAGGCAGGAGGTCAAGAGAAAGGTGCAAGAGGTGAAAAAGAGGGCAAATGAGAGTTGGGGTGAGAGAGTATCATTAAATTTCAGGGAGAGTAAAAAGGTGTTTTGGAAAGAGGTAAATAAAGTGCGTAAGACAAGGGAACAAATGGGAACTCCATTGAAGGGGGCTAATGGGGAGATGAAAACAAGTAGTGGTGATGTGAGAAGGAGATGGTAGTTTGATTGATGATAGAGTCGCAGATATAGGGTGTTTTGGTCGAGGTGGTGTGCAAAGTGAGACGGTTAGGAAGAATGATTTGGTAAACAGAGAAGAGGTAGTAAAAGCTTTGCGGAAGATGAAAGCCGGCAAGGCAGCGGGTTTGGATGGTATTGCAGTGGAATTTATTAAAAAAAGGGGGTGACTGTATCGATGACTGGTTTGTAGGGTTATTTAATGTATGTATGACTCATGGTGAGGTGCCTGAGGATTGGCGGAATGCTTGCATAGTGTCATTGTACAAAGGCAAAGGGGATAAAAGTGAGTGCTCAAATTACAGAGGTATAAGTTTGTTGAGTATTCCTTGGAAATTATATGGGAGGGTATTAATTGAGAGGGTGAAGGCATGTACAGAGCATAAGATTGGGGAAGAGCAGCGTGGTTTCAGAAGTGGTAGAGGATGTGTGGATCAGGTGTTTGCTTTGAAGAATGTATGTGATAAACACTTAGAAAAGCAAATGGATTTGTATGTAGCATTTATGGATCTGGAGAAGGCATATGATAGAGTCGATAGAGATGCTCTGTGGAAGGTATTAAGAATATATGGTGTGGAAGGCAAGTTGTTAGAAGCAGTGAAAAGTTTTTATTGAGGACGTAAGGCATGTGTACGTGTAGGAAGAGAGGAAAGTGATTCGTTCTCAGTGAATGTTAGTTTGCGGCAGGGTTACGTGATGTCTCCATGGTTGTTTAATTTGTTTATGGATGGGGTTGTTAGGGAGGTGAATGCAAGAGTCTTGGAAAGAGGGGCAAGTATGCAGTCTGCTGTAGGTGACAGAGCTTGGGAAGCGAGTCAGTTGTTCGCTGATGATACAACGCTGGTGGCTGATTCATGTGAGGAACTGCAGAAGCTGGTGACTGAGTTTGGTAAAGTGTGTGAAAGAAGAAAGCTGAGAGTAAATGTGAATAAGAGCAAGGTTATTAGGTACAGTAGGGTTGAGGGAGAAGTCAATTGGGAGATAAATTTGAATGGAGAAAAACTGGAGGAAGTGAAGTGTTCCAGATATCTGGGTGTGGATTTGGCAGCGGATGGAGCCATGGAAGCGGAAGTGAATCATAGGGTGGGGGAGGGGGCAAAAGTTCTGGGAGCGTTGAAGAATGTGTGGAAGTCGAAAACATTATCTCGGAAAGCAAAAATGGGTATGTTTGTAGGAAAAGTGGTTCCAACAATGTTATACGGCTGCGAGGCGTGGGCTATAGATAGAGTTGTGCTGAGGAGGGTGGATGTGCTGGAAATGTGATGTTTGAGGACAATATGTGGTGTGAGGTGGTTTGATTGAGTAAGTAATAATAGGGTAAGAGAGATATGTGGAATAGAGTGAATTGGAACAATGTGGTATACCGGGGTCGACGCGCTGTCAATGGACTGAACCAGGGCATGTGAAGCTTTTGGGGTAAACCATGGAAAGTTCTGTGAGGCCTGGATGTGGAAAGGGAGCTGTGGTTTCGGCGCATTATTACATGACAGCTAGAGACTGAATGTGAACGAATGTGGCCTTTGTTGTCTTTTCCTAGCGTTACCTCGCGTACATGCGGGGGGAGGGGGTTGTTATTTCATGTGTGGCGGGGTGGCGATGGGAATGAATAAAGGCAGACAGTATGAATTATGTACATGTGTATATATGTGTATGTCTGTGTGTGTATATATATATGTATACGTTGAGATGTATAGGTATGTATATTTGCGCGTGTGGACGTGTATGCATATAAATGTGCATGTGGGTGGGTTGGGCCTTTCTTTCATCTGTTTCCTTACGCTACCTCGCTAACGCGGGAGACAGCGACAAAGTAAAATAAATAAATAAATATATATATAAAGTGTATAATGGACAGTACATACCACCCAGCTCATAACACTACTAATGTCCTGGGTTAGGGTTTAAAAGATTTACCAGACTTTTTTTTAACACGTGTTTGTTGAAATGAATATGTGATTATAAATAAATTTGCTGAGTGACTGGAGGCATTAATTGAATATATCTGTAACAGCTCGCCATCATTAAAAGCCGTAACTATCCTGATGATATAGGACAGTCATTTTTACCCTGGATTAAGGCAATATTTTACATTATGTAAATTAATTCCCCTGGTGACAACTGGCTCGGAATGGAGGCCCAGGAAGTTGGTGGCTGCCTCGCGTGGGAGTGTGAGGGATCAGCCGCGGGGATCATAGCTGTGCGGGTCTGGCCACAGTGTATGCAGGTTAAGTCGACCACAGGATGAGTAGGTCTCAAGACACACGTAGAGACATCATACTGGCTTTATTCTGTTCTAATATAAACGATTAGAACTCACGGGGAATATCATTCTTTTTAATTCGTTTAGCCTAATCTCAAATGTTTAACCATCCTAAGATACTTAAGATAAACCGAACTAACTGATTAAGGTATGATTCCTGGGGCGACTGGGAAAGCAATTACTTGTAAACAGAAAAGAAAAAGACAAAGTCGAAATGAATACATGTAGAAGTACAGGGAGAGAAAGTAGCATAGGAAATGTGTGGTGGCTTGGGGAAACGTGGCTAAGCTAGTGGTAGTGGTGTGTGGTACGAGAGACATGGCACGGAGAGATGTGGCTACGTCACTGTTCGTGTTCGTTGGTAGGAGGGACGTGGCCCGGAGAGATGTGGCTATACTAGTGGCAGTCTTCGGTCATAGGAGAGACGCGGCCACACATACATCAGCGTGCGGTCCGTCTCCAACAACCACTCACCCTCCCCTACTGGTGGCACGTCTCTGCCACTCACTCTCACTCCTTCCCTGGGTGTACGTCTCCACCTTTACCCTCCCTTCCTCCCTCCCTCCCTGGTGGGTGGGGACATTTCCAGCCCTCACTCGCCCTTCCTAGTTCACCAGCTCCTCACGACCTCACCTCACCAGCTCCTCACCTCCCGTCACCTACCTCACCTCACCAGCTCCTCACCTCCCGCCACCTACCTCACCTCACCAGCTCCTCACCTCCCGCCACCTAACTCACCTCAGCAGCTCCTAATCTCCCGCCACCTACCTCACTTTACCAGCTCCTCTCCTCCCACCAACTACCTCACCTCACCAGCTCCTCACCTCCCGCCACCTTCTTCACTTCACCAGCTCCTCACCTCGCGCCACCTTCCTCACCTCAACTCCCGCCACCCTTCCTAGCCTCTCCTGACAAAGGTCAACCTCCACCTTCCTGACAAAGGTCAACCTCCACCTCTCATGTATTTCCTTGCATCGTCTATGGGCACTCTGGCTTCCCTCCCTCACACCTCTCACTAACCACACTCTCCCCGTCACTATCATATGTCCACATTCTTGTCATAGTCAACCTCGGTCCCTACTATCGTATAGTGACCCCTCCTCCCTCCCTCACCCCTCTCTACTCAGCACACCATCTTATCCTGTCTCCCGCCCGCTCCACACACACACACACACACACACACACACACGAGCATGCGATCACAGAACAACACACATCTATATCAAAGCAGACGTTGCTTGATAGCCAAGATAAAAGGAGGTAACCTTACTGTTGCACTTACGACTTAAGTAGACGAATTATTCACAGACCATTTATCTTCTTGTCTCACCCGTAGCCTCTACAGTACCTTTCCTAACTATCCACAACTTCCTTCCGTAAATAGATTAGTACCCGAAAGGTCCTCAGTGAAGGTCAGCCATACAAATAGTTCCCTCACCAATGGTAAACACATGTGTCAAGCATCACCATGAGGGACACATGTGTCAGCTGCTCTGTGAAGGTTACCACAGTTAGTAGCTACACAAACCTGACTCTTGTGAAAAGTGAACACACACGGGATAATCATGACCACAATGGCCAAATGCCATCATGCTACTTGAAGGTTAACTACGCGATTCACAACGCGAATGACAAATCATTTGAGTAAAGTGTGTCGTAGTAGAATGTGTCGCTATTGTAGTAGAAGAGAGCAACAGCGCAACAAGAGGAGCGTCTGGAATACGTGTCTATACTTCAGTGTCATAATGTTTCTATCCGTGACGTCTCGCCACACGCGACCCTCCTAACCTTTACATACTTGACCCAGCGTTACCACAGAACGGGGTCAAGATAAACGTGCCCAGTGTTTGGTGGCAGCTTATCCAATATGGAGCTAAATGTAAACTGACCCAGTACCTGCCTTTATACTGACACTCACACGAGCTTACTCGTACAGTCTTCTTGTCATCAGACTGATGTGTATTTAATTCGGCGTTCCTAAATCCTCACAATATAAGCGGTTCTCTTCGCGTTATATCACAATACGAGGTTATACGAGCATTCCCACGTTCATATTGCTCTTATATACACCCACAAACGTAAGATCTTCACCTCATCATCGTTATTCAAATCTCAAAACACTTCCCATGGTGTTTCAGTGATACTTTCTTGATCATTATGTGCGCCAGAGTCATCACTACAGCAGTGAAGTCCCTTTACGTGACATGCACAGCTGCTGTGGTGGTGGTCGTGTGAACTGTTCAACTGTGCGACGAGTGTGTGACAACATCTACTCAGCAGTGGAGTCTCACTACCAAGTGAACTGATCCAGCGGCAGAATACCAGGGACTTCTACGTTGACGGGAATTTTATCCTGGCATCGTCAACAACTTCACCTCTCGTACTATCTAACACATCGTCCCTCACTACCAGGAAGGGTACGCCAACACACAAACTACTCCACACAACACTACCTGAAATATAACATCTAGACACAACTTGATACACTCGCATTTTCCTTATCATCATTACTTAGTATTCCTCTTCGTAACGATTCCTATATCTTGCACTTTCTTAGTCATTCTGTCTTTATCCATATTCTCTTTACCTTAAGAACGTGTCAAAGCTCCATTCTTCACTTCTTTGATCCCCCTGCTTCTCCCTCATACCTTCCCATGTGTCCTCACTCACCACAGCATATCGAACAAACAAGAAATCCATTTAGGAGTGACAACATTTTACGACTCAGCCACACCTACAGCCACGAACGTTTAATATTATTTACTTTAAGGCGCCAACAGCTGGGTTGTGTGTCCCCCAGCAGCGCCTCCCTCAGGGTATCTCGTTCCATCATCTTGCATGAAGGAATTACATCAGACGTCAGAGACATTATGCCACTTCATCTCACAGTTGGGGTTTAGGGACGTTCCAGGAGGTTTGTGGGGTTTAATATCGCTGCCTCCAGCTCAGAATGCCTCAGGGCCGCCAAGAACGTCATGGTATTTTAGGGAAAATTAAAGGAAACATACCGCAACATCTGCGAGGTGACGTAAATATGACATCATATGTACAACGTACATACAACCGAAAGTGTAATACATTTGCATGGAAACTAATCTGATCGTTTTGACCTGGGAGCAAAAAATCTTGTATTACAATCAAACTTTGAGTGTTGCACTAAATACGCAAGAAAACATATCGAAGTAAATCAATTATTCAAGTGAAAATATAAGTCTTGAATATTAATTCAAGTTATTCCCAAGAGTACATGCAATTTTCACGGACATTAACCTCACGAGATACGAACACGCAATACGAAACAAGATCACAAAATTATATATTTCGTTCGTTAATACTACGACACCGTGTGTCTGGCCAGAGGAGGTCGAGAGCAACGCTGCTTTGAGTCACTCATAATAATTCATCGTTATCACCAGAGATAACATAACTGTACTCTCGTCTTATCAGTAACTTAATGTTACATTTGTAACGTCTCTAGTTCTAAAACCATAACGTCAGATACTCACAATCTCTCGACAATGATGGACAAGAGGACAGAAAACATCTGAGAAGATACAGTATCTTGTAGAACTGTACGAGATGATCAACAACAGAAGTGTGAGTTGACGACCCTTGCTTGCGTGAGAGTGTGGTAAAGTGGCACAGCTTGAGGCTTCGGCCAGACCCATCACCTGGGCTGTAAGATCCCTCGAGCAAGCCAATGGGGTCAGGGGTTTGCAGGACACGATATTCCTCACGTGATGACACATTATTTACCTGCCATTATTCTCTGTCCGTAAAATAAGCTCCCAAAATGCCTGCTTAGAAATGTAATGGACAAGAAAATGCAAAAGCCCCATTCACCATAGCTTATTACACTCTGAACTTTGATACGCAGACAATGTGCAAAAGCACCACTAGGAAAAGGACAGAAGAGAACCCTGAGCGCTTTCGTGTATTACCACATCTTCAGAGGAATAGTCCTCTGAAAGATGTGGTAATACACGAAAGTGCTCAGGATTCTCGTGTGTACTTTTCCTCGTGGCGTTTCTGCATTTATGAAGTCACGCGTTTGTGGTGATTTTCTGCATACACACAATGTTAATACAATCTTAACTTTACTGTGGTAAATAGGATAAGTAACTTATTTACAAAACGGACATCATCATTTTGTTATACACAGCATCAAGAAAGTTTACAAAAATCTCTGATAAGCTCTACAAAAAAAATAGAAAGTCTATAATTCACAATTATATGTTACACTTTTTTTTTTTTGAATAGTACGACTCGTACTATAGAAGATTAGCATGACAAACATTCCTTCCACAATGAAGTTACAACAGGCTGTTCAAAAAAAAACCTGCTTCCAGAGCCCAGTTACAGCAAATTTCGCGAAGGATTTTGAAGGCGTCTGAGGCAAGGTTGATGTGGGAGGATACTGACGAAACGAACAACAACTCTCTGGCCTGACTCTGTCCAGCCAGGCCGAGGTACAGTGTATGCCAGGGTCACAACCAATACAAGAGCCACCAGAAGTAAGGCCTACTCTAGGATTTGCGAGAATTTCCATAAGGGTTCTGCTCAAAGTTGCTTTACGTACAGACGTCATTTTCAAATGCAAGGCTTCTTCAAGGCACGGTCTTGCTCCTAGGACTTACACTCCAAGCTATCTGGAAACAGTGACACGATCGGAACTGATGCACTGGTATGAAACTTGCTGGAAACTGTCGTAGCAAGCGGGTCAGTCAGGCCCTACGACAGAATTCCAGAGGTCTTCGGTAATGCGTCTTACAGGCTTACAGAGAAGCATTGCCACTGTAAATAACGAGTACTTTCCAAGGCCAGATAAAGATGATAAACGAGTACGGACTATGGAAACATTCATGAGCTAAGGCTTTACATTCAACATCTTTTTGATAACTTCGTTTCAACTCCTGGAAAGCAAGAGAAGACGACGACGAAGTAGAAGCAGAAAAGTTGATGCCTCTATTCAAGTGTAAATAAGAAGTCTGGGTATATCTGATAAGGTGTTTTTATTGAGTATTTTAATGAGATCCTTGGTCGCTAATTAGTGACCGTAAAATACTTACAGACATAACTCGACATGTCATTATCAAACATCAACACTTTTATCTGTACAAACTTTTCCCATATGTCATAAGTATTATGATGCCTAGAAGTCGTATTCGAGTTACTACAGGCCTCTGTATCGTCATATATGAACCACAGAAAACGTGTAGCTTACTCCAAGAAGTTACATTAACACCTGCGTCTCCATTGCCTCATTCACATAATCGATCCAACATCAGTTCAAATTCTGATTTGACTTTTACAAGTTGTCGAGATGTTGCTACTTTGTCGACATTTGTAACTCTGGCCTCCTACGCGTCCTGTAAAATGGACAGTAATTAACTGGGAAGAGAAAGAGTCGAGGGTAAACAAATGGCCTTCACTTACAATCTAAAAGGATCGTCAATCAAAACAGCAAACTTTTCTGCATACAGTTACACACGCCTAGTCTGCCATCCCCCGCTGGCTGCCAGCAGTGGCCCAATGAGATAGTTTTCTTGCACAAACATTGGCCCAGCAAGCGAGGGGCTGAAGAGGGGAAACTGATCATTATACAGAAGATGGGAGACTGATCATTATATAGAAAATGGGAAACTGATCATTTTACTGAAGATGGGGAACAGATCATTATACAGAAGATGGGAAACTGATCATTATACAGAAGATGGGGAACTGATCATTATACAGAAGATGGGAAACTGATCATTATACAGATGGGGAAATGATCATTATATAGACGATGGGGAACTGATTATCATATAGAAGATGGGAAACTGATCATTATATAGAAGTCTGAGGTCGCTACACACGCCTTGCACTATATTCTTGGGCATATGGTACATTTAATCGTGCGTCTGTATGTGTGTGTGTGCGTGTGTGTGTATGTGTGTGTGTGTGTGTGTATGTGTGTGTGTATGTGTGTGTGTGTGTGTGTGTGTGTGTGTGTGTGTGTGTGTGTGTGTGTGTGTGCTCACTACATTCTTGGGCATCTGGTATATCTAATTCTGAAGAGTATTCATTAAGCACGTTGAATGTATAATACTCGAAGATATGATACAGAATGAAGGAAATATTTGAGAAAACATAAGCTATGAGGGGCCATATTTTCTACACTTATTATCCTATTCGTTTCAAAGATTCATCACTTTATATTTCCCTCGGCTAGAGTTCATTTGACGTTTACTTGATGGACGGATATGTAGACAATTCTAATCAAGATACTGTCTATGGTTACGATAATAATATAAATTGGGAGCCATTAAAAAAAAACTACCGCATATGGATGAAAAATGAAATATATAAGCGAGTATTTATCCTTAAGAAAAAATATCACAGTGCCATTACGACAATCAGAGTAGAACAAAGAAATCAGAAGCCGAGATCCGAAATGAAAACTGTCCATCTTGGGAGACAGACGACACCAAGAATACAAAATCAAAGATGAAATGTCAGGACTTTCCTCCACCTGTTGTTCTTGATGTATTCCAGGGACGTCCCTGATGTATTCCTGGGCCGTTCCTGATGTATTGTGGCCCGTCCCTGATGTATTATGGGACGTCCCTGATATATTATGGGCCGTCCCCGATGTATTCTCGGCCGTCCCTGATGTATTATGGGACGTCCCTGATGTATTATGGGACGTCCCTGATGTATTCTCGGCCGTCCCTGATGTATTATGGGACGTCCCTGATGTATTATGGGACGTCCCTGATGTATTATGGGACGTCCCTGATGTATTATGGGACGTCCCTGATGTATTTTGGGACGTCCTAAACACATTCCTCTTACTGTTGTTGTTGATATATTCCGGGACGTCCCTGATATTTTCTGGGACGTCCCTGATGTATTCTGGGACGTCCCTGATGTATTATGGGACGTCCCTGATGTATTATGGGACGTCCCTGATGTATTATGGGACGTCCCTAATGTATTTTGGGACGTCCTAAACACATTCCTCTTACTGTTGTTGTTGATATATTCCGGGACGTCCCTGATATTTTCTGGGACGTCCCTGATGTATTTTAGGACGTCCCTGGTGTATTCTGGAAGGTCCCTGGTGTATTCTGGAACGTCCCTGATGTATTCTGGGACGTCCCTTATCTATTTTGGGACGTCTCTGGTGTATTCTGGGACGTCCCAGACACCTTCCTCTTACAGCTGTTGTTGATGTATTCCGTGACGTCACTGCAGCATGAAAATATAAGAGAGAGATAAGAAGTAGAGTAAGAGCGAAGCGTAAGGAACAGGAGAGATATATCAAGGTTAATGATAAAAATTCTTATCTCATGATCTATGCGGAGGATGAACGACTACGATTTAATCTACCTTCCTTGGAAACGAATCAGTGAATAATGTAAGACCTGGAATTTTAAGTCATAACGGAGAGAAATTTGCTCTAAGTCGGTACAGCTGAATCTCTCTCTCTCTCTCTCTCTCTCTCTCTCTCTCTCTCTCTCTCTCTCTCTTGTCTAGAAAGATCTACAAGAACGATGAACTGTTTTACATTCATCCTTCATCCTAATCTCTATATCATCTAGGATTTCCCAACACCCTGTGCAACACAGCCAGGCTTCCACATGTAGAGCGCATACATACACACACACACACACACACACACACACACACACACACACACACACACACACACACATGACTCAGGGAAAGCCCTTTGGAAAGCATGTAACTCACTCATAAATCATATATACTCACTTCCATCACTTGCTGCCGAGGGACTATCATAACTTTACTGAAACGAAATCCAGACACATTCCAACGTTCCTCTGTCCACTGAACACATGAGCGTCGACACACACACACACACACACACACACACACACACACACACACAGAACGGCCAGAGTGGCTTGACTGGCAGGAGTATCCAGAACCTGGCGACACAATGAGGATGGTCGATCACTATGAAAAATGCGACGTGTCAGTCTCCCTTCACACGCCTCTCATCAAAATCCAATTTTTGCTGTCGGCAAACATTTTTTTTCCTCCTCCACCTCGCAGACAGCCAATGTTTTAAAGGTAATGGTCGTTACGTCATTTATCAAGCCAATCAACTCTCATAAACCGAGTTTTTTATTTTCTCTTCATGTCAAAATCTTTAACGGGTTGTTCGAGGCCTCAGGCCATCCCGTCCTCGTGTTGGGGTCCAGGTTGTTTGGTGGTTCAGGGTAGTTTGGTTGGGCTGGTTGGTTGTTTGGGCTTCAGGCCAATTAACTGCCAGGGTCGTTAAGGCCGTCAACGTAAGCTACATCAACCAACCGAAGAATTATCTTTTAACACTTTCTTCAGTGGTAAAGATCATTCGAAGACCACATACACACTCCCGCTAGGCATGTGGCCCATCTCTCACTAAGCATGTGGCCCATCTCTCACCTAAGCATGTGGCCCATCTCTCACTAAGCATGTGGCCCATCTCTCACTTAGCATGTGGCCCATCTCCCACTATGTATGAGGCCCATCTCTCACTAATCATGTGGGCCATCTCTCACTAAGCATGTAGCCCATCTCTCACTAAGCATGTGGCCCATCTCTCACTAAGCATATGGCCCATCTCTCACTAAGCATATGGCCCATCTCTCACTAAGCATGTGGGCCATCTCTTACTAAGCATGTGGGCCATCTCTCACTAAGCATGTGGGCCCATCTCTCACTAAGCATGTGGCCATCTCTCACTAAGCATGTGGGCCATCTCTTACTAAGCATGTGGGCCATCTCTCACTAAGCATGTGGGCCATCTCTCACTAAGCATGTGGCCCATCTCTCACTAAGCATGTGGCCCATCTCTCACTAATCATGTGGCCCATCTCTCACTAAGCATGTGGCCCATCTCTCACTAAGCATGTGGCCCATCTCTCACTAATCATGTGGCCCATCTCTCACTAAGCATGTGGCCCATCTCTCACTAAGCATGTGGCCCATCTCTCACTAAGCATGTGGCCCATCTCTCACTAAGCATGTGGCCCATCTCTCACTATGCATGTGGCCCATCTCTCACTAATCATGTGGCCCATCTCTCACGCTGCATGTGGCCTATCTCTCACTACGTTTGTAGCCCATCTCTCACCATGCATGAGGCCCATCTCTCACTAATCATGTGGCCCATCTCTCACTAAGCATGTGGCCCATCTCTCACTATGTATGTGGCTCATCTCTCACTACGCATGTGGCCCATCTCTCACTAATCATGTGGCCCATCTCTCACTAAGCATGTGGCCCATCTCTCACTAAGCATGTGGCCCATCTCTCACTAAGCATGTGGCCCATCTCTCACTAAGCATGTGGCCCATCTCTCACTAAGCATGTGGCCCATCTCTCACTAAGCATGTGGCCCATCTCTCACTAAGCATGTGGCCCATCTCTCACTAATCATGTGGGCCCATCTCTCACTAAGCATGTGGCCCATCTCTCACTAAGCATGTGGCCCATCTCTCACTAAGCATGTGGCCCATCTCTCACTAAGCATGTGGCCCATCTCTCACTAAGCATGTGGCCCATCTCTCACTAAGCATGTGGGCCATCTCTCACTAAGCATGTGGCCCATCTCTCACTAAGCATGTGGCCCATCTCTCACTAATCATGTGGCCCATCTCTCACTAAGCATGTGGCCCATCTCTCACTAAGCATGTGGGCCATCTCTCACTACGTACGTAGCCCAACTCTCACCATGCATGCGGCCCATCTCTCACTAATTATGTGGCCCATCTCTCACTAAGCATGTGGCCCATCTCTCACTAAGCATGTGGCCCATCTCTCACTAAGCATGTGGCCCATCTCTCACTAAGCATGTGGGCCATCTCTCACTAAGCATGTGGCCCATCTCTCACTAAGCATGTGGCCCATCTCTCACTAAGCATGTGGCCCATCTCTCACTAAGCATTGGCCCATCTCTCACTAATCATGTGGCCCATCTCTCACTAAGCATGTGGCCCATCTCTCACTAGTGTAGGCCATCTCTCACAGCATGGCCATCTCTCACTACTGCATGTGGCCCCTGTCATGTTTGTGGCCCATCTTCTACTAAACATTGTGGACACAAATCTGTCACAGCAATGTGTTTTTTTAGCAGTCATGTGATTAATCAAAATGTGTCCATTTAAAACATGGTCCCATCTAACTAAGCAGGCCACTCATCATAAAGATGTTGTACATTTATGACATAAGTGGAATTCTCATAACATATGTGGTCGTATCAACTGAAACATGTGGGCATTCCATCTGTATATGTGTCCATCTTCGTTACTATATACCCATGTGGTATGATTCTCACTATGTGTGTTGATCTTCACATATGCATGTGGCCATTTACATAATGCATAGTTGGATCCCACTGAGTGTGGATTCATCGTGTATAATGTATTACCCATTCTGTAACCATGCATGCGGTCATCTCTGATACTCTGCATGTGGCCATGCGTGGTCAATGTTTATATGGTGCTGACTTGTCGTGTTAATGATATAAATTCAGTTGTTAACTGTGTGACAAATGTCAACAGTCTATAACTGATTTTTTGTTAATGATTTCCTATGTGTGTATAATGTTTAACAATTGTGTATCATGATATAATATGTCGGTATATATATTACCTATGTGTGTAATAATAGTACAATGACGTGATAATGATATTACATTTTTGTATAATGAATATTACATATGTCGTGTATAATGATATTACATATTGTCGTGTATAATGATGATTACATATGTCGTGTATAATGATATTACATATGTCGTGTATAATGATATTACATATTTCGTGTATAATGATGTTACATATGTCGTGTATAATGATATTACATATGTCGTGTATAATGATATTACATATGTCGTGTATAATGATATTACATATGTCGTGTATAATGATATTACATATGTCGTGTATAATGATATTACATATGTCGTGTATAATGATATTACATATGTCGTGTATAATGATGTTACATATGTCGTGTATAATGATATTACATATGTCGTGTATAATGATATTACATATGTCGTGTATAATGATGTTACATATGTCGTGTATAATGATATTACATATGTCGTGTATAATGATAGTACATATGTCGTGTATAATGATATTACATATGTCGTGTATAATGATATTACCCATTTCGTGTATAATGATATTACCCATGTCGTGTATAATGATCGGTCACTGATCCCAGAGCATCCCCATGGGTCAAAGACCTTTGCCTGAGTGAAGATATCTATCTTGAAGTTTGTTCTCAATTCATGTCCTCAAGAATGAATGCATGAGCAAACTAACGTACTCAAGCACGAGTGCATGAGCAAACTAACGTACTCAAGCACGAGTGCATGAGCAAACTAACGTACTCAAGCACGAGTGCATGTGCAAACTAACGTACTCAAGCACGAGTGCATGAGCAAACTAACGTACTCAAGCACGAGTGCATGTGCAAACTAACGTACTCAAGCACGAGTGCATGTGCAAACTAAAGTACTCAAGCACGAGTGCATGTGCAAACTAACGTACTCAAGCACGAGTGCATGTGCAAAACGGTCGTCTCTTCAACACTCAGTCAGTGAAGGACAACTTCCATTCCCCCCCCCCCCCGTGTGTCAACGACCATTAGTACCATCACCTCCAACCACAGCTGCTGCCACTTTTATCAACATCCTCATCAGTGGCATTACCATCACCTACCATCACTGCCACCATCATACCACGACCATCATCACCACCTACCATCACTGCCACCACCATACCACTACCATCATCACCACCTACCATCACTGCCACCACCCTACCACTACCATCATCACCACCTACATCACCACCTCATACCCCCATAAACACCACCTACCACACTGCCACCCTATACCCCACCACCATCACCCCCTACCATCACTGCCCCACCATACCAAATACCTCATCACCACCACCTAAAATGCCCCACCCTACCAACCCTCAATCACCACCTCACCCTGCCACCACCCTTTCCACACCATCATCACCACCTTTACCATCACTGCCACCACCTACCACTACCATATCACCACCTCCATCACTGCCACCCTCTACCACGACCCTCATTACCCCCCTACCCCTCACGCCACCATCATACCAAACCACCCCTAAAACCTACCACCCCTGCCCCACCTCATACCATATCACACCCTTTCCATACTGCCCCCCTCCCTACCCCCACCATCATCACACCTACCCTCACTGCCACCATCCCTACCACACCATCATCACACCTACCATCCTGCCACCATATAAACGACCACCCTCACCACTACCCTCATGCCCACCCTACCCGCATCATCCACTTACCTCACTGCCCACCCCCCCCACCACATCACCACCTACCACACTGCCACCATATCCATCCTCATCACACCCACCCCACTGCCCCATTTATACCACGACCACCCCTCACCACCTCCACACTGCCCCCACATACCAACCATCATCACCCCCCCCATCATGCCCCATCTCCCCCACCATCATACCCCCTACCTTTTCCGCCACCATCATACCCCCGACCTCATCACCACTACCCCTCACTGCCACCATCATACCACACCATCATCCCACTACCTCACTGCCACACCCTTACCAACCAATCATCACCCCCTACCATAAATGCCACCCCATACCCCCCATCCACCACCCACCCTCAGCCACCACCACCCCCTACCCTCATCACCCACTTAAACCAACCCCTACACCACCCCCCAACTTAAACCCTATCACCCCTCCACCCTGAAACCACATACCACCCCATCACAAATAAATATATATATATATATATATATATATATATATATATATAATATATAAGGCGCCTCCCGAATATGTCATCAAAATCATAACCAATTTCGACCCGCGATCATAATATTCTGTGACTTTATCCCATCTATCGACACAGGTGGAGGTGGGTTTGGGTCGGGAGAGGGGTGGGTTTGGGTCGGGAGGGAGGGAGGTGGGTGGGTGCTGGGGCTAACTTAAATTAGCCCTCTTCCCAAGACAGATCCAGCCATCATGGCAGATGACCATGGGCGTATGAGCAGCCATGTCACAGCCCGGCGACAAGTCTCCGTCTCATAAATCTTTCCCCAGGATGAAGCACAGATTGGCGAGGTCTTCTGACTAGAAGAAGAAACGCGAGACTTAAGAGACCAGTCCCGTCGCCTTGAGCCACCGTGTCCATCATCCTGCTGGACTGTATACACACACACACACGCGCGCGCGCCTGGCCATGTCATTATACTCTTGAACTGAAAAGACGAGTTGGAGAAGGGCATCAGTGTTTGATTCATGAATAGGATTTAAGCCCATCGCTACAGGAATGCACGGACCTGACAACATATCAAATTGCCTTCTACTTTTAGCCTTGTGTGTCTATGTAAACAATTCAGCCCAGGGCTTTAAATACCACCTTAAGGTTATGGTTGGAGAACTAGGTTTACCAGGTGTATAGCCAGTAATCAAAGCCTTGAAAAGGCAAATCAGTGACAGACAGGTACCGAGGCATTTGCTCTCTCTCTCTCTCTCTCTCTCTCTCTCTCTCTCTCTCTCTCTCCCCCCCCCCCAAGGACAAATAAAACCGCGAGTCCAGCATTCGTTCGTCCATCTTTCAACTAGTGAGGGTGCAACTTCCCAGCATATCACGTACGAAGCTCTGAGGGCTCTCAATCAACTCGTTTGTACGAGTGTAAATGAGTGAATGTTAAAAAAAAAAATATATAGTGGGGAAAAAAGAAACAGACTCTCAGAGCCAACGAGAGCAAAAGCAAAAGAAGAGAAAGAGAAAGAGAAAAAGAGATATGAACAAAAACGACAACAGGTGGTGCTTCATCAATGCTAAGACGAACAAAGATATGAAAAGCAGACTTTCTGCTTTTTTTCTTCCCCATGTGAATAGCAGCTTCAGGATTGCCATCTATGGATCAAACGGCTTTACACATGAACTGTTACGTGTGTGTGTGTGTGTGTGTGTGTGTGTGTGTGTGTGTGTGTCTATGCACAGAATGTGCAGCGAGGCTCTGAATGCAAGCCACTGTATTAGGAGGTCACATTCGGGTATATAAAAATGAACGTCAAGACTTTCATAGTCAGCTGTTTACCTAATACGAGTCTAGTTATTTTTGCTTCCACTGTATCGTTTACTTGACCTAAAAGAACACCTAGATCTGCAGTGTTGATTACTTGGGTGAATATTCCCTCCCGAGTCTTGCATAACAAGATCTTGTTAATCTATTTCACGTGTTTGCCATATCAGCCAACGAGGCGCAATAGCCCACACACACACACACACACACACACACACACACACACACACACTGCCGGTGTACGAAAAGAACTAGTCTTTCCGAGATAATTCTCGCTCAAGAGAAGTCCACCATCTGCTCCAGATCGGAGCACAGATTCGTAGTTGCAGGAGCCCTAAAAAAGGTATATATATATATATATATATATATATATATATATATATATATATATATATATATATATATATATATATCCTCTCAATCAATACCCTCCCATATAATTTCCCAGGAATGCTCAACAAACTTATACCTGCGTAATTTGAGCACTCATCTTTATCCCCTTTGCCTTTGTACAATGGCACTATGCAAGCATTCCGCCAATCCTCAGGCACCTCACCATGAGTCATACATACATTAGATAACCTTACCTACCAGTCAACAACACAGTCACCCCCTTTTTTATTACATTCCACTGCAATACCATCCAAACCCGCTGCCTTGCCGGCTTTCATCTTCTGCGAAGCTTTCACTACCTCTTCTCTCTTTACCAAATCATCCTCCCTAACCCTCCCACTTAGCACACCACCTCGATCAAAACACCCTATATCTGCCACTCTATCATCTAACACATTCAAAAAACCTTCAAAATACTCACTCCATCTCCTTCTCACTTCACTACTACTTGTTATTACCTCCACATTAGCCCCTTCACAGATGTTCCCATTTGTTCTCTTGTCTTACGCACTTTATTTCCTCCTTCCAAAATATCTTTTTATTCTCTCTAAAATTTAATGACACTCTCTCATCCCAACTTTCATTTGTCCTCTTTTTCACCTTTTGCACCTTTCTCTTGACCACCTGACTCTTTCTTTCATACATCTCCCAGTCATTCGCACTACTTTCCTGCAAAACTCGTCCAAACGTCTCTCTCTTCTCTTTCACTAACAGTCTTATTCCTTCATCCCTCCACTCACTACCCTTCCAAATTTGCCCACCTCCCAACTTTCTCATGCCACAGGCATCTTTTGCGCAAGTCATCACTGCTTCCCTAAAGAAGTGGTAGAGGATGTGTGGATCAGGTGTTTGCTTTGAAGAATATATGTGAGAAATACTTAGAAAAACAGATGGATTTGTATGTAGTATATATGGATCTGGAGAAGGCATATGATAGAGTTGATAGAGATGCCCTGTGGAAGGTATTAGGAGTACATGGTGTGGAAGGTACGTTGCTAGAAGCAGTGAAAAGTTTTTATCAAGGTGTAAGGCATGTGTACGAGTAGGAACACAGGAAAGTGATTGGTTCCCAATAAATGTCGGTTTGTGGCAGGGGTACGTGATGTCTCCATGGTTGTTTAATTTGTTTATGGATGGGGTTGTTAGGGAGGTGAATGCAAGGAGAGAGGGGCAAGTATGCAGTCTGTTGTAGATAAGAGAGCTTGGGAAGCGAGTCAGTTGTTCGCTGATGATACAGAGCTGGTGACTGATTCGGGTGAGAAAATGCAGACGTTGGTAACCGGGTTAGATAAAGCGTGTGAAAGGAGAACGCTGAGAGTAAATGTGAAAAAGAGCAAGGTTATCAAGTTCAGTAGGGCTGAGGGCTAAGTTGATTGAGAGGTGAGTCTGAATAGGGAAAAACTGGAGGAAGTGAAGTGTTTCAGATATCTGGGAGTGGATTTAGCAGCGGATGAAACCATGGAAACGGAATTAAGTCACAGGGTGGGGGAGGGGGCGAAGGTTCTGGGAGCGTTGAAAAATGTGTGGAAGGTGAGAACATTATATCGAAAAGCAAAAATGGGTATGTGTGAAGAAATAGTGGTTCCAACAATTTTACATGGTTGCGAGGCGTGGGCGTGGGTTGTGCGGAGGAGGACGGACGTGTTGGAAATGAAATGTTTGAAGACAATATGTGGTGTGCGGTAGTTTGATCGAGTAAGTAATGAAAAGGTAAGAGAGATGTGTGGTAATAAAAAGTGTGGCTGAGAGAGCAGAGGGTGTATTGAAATGGTTTCGTCACACGGAGAGAATGAGAGGAAAGATTGACAAAGAGGATATATGTGTCAGAGGTGGAGGGAACCAGGAGAAGCGGGAGACCAAATTGGAGGGGGAAGGATGGAGTGAAAAAGATTTTTGAGCGATCGGGACCTGAACATACAAGCGGGTGAAAAGCGTGCCTGGAATAGAGTGAATTGGAACGATGTGGTATACCGGGGTTGACGTGCTGTCAATGGGTTGAACCAGGGCATGTGAAGTGTCTGGAGTAAACCATGGAAAGTTTTGTGGGGGCCTGGATGTGGAAAGGGAGCTTTGGTTTCGGTGCATTACACATGACAGCTAAAGGCTGAGTGTGAACGAATGTGGCCTTTGTTGTCTTTTCCTAGCGCTACCTCGCGCGCGCGCGGGGGGAGGGGGGGTGTCATTTCATGTGTGGCTGGTTGGCGACGAAAATGGATGAAGGTAGCAAGTGTGAATATGGGCATGTTTATGCATGTATATGTCTGTGTATGTATATGTATGTATACGTTGAAATGTATAGGTAAGCATATGTGCGTGTGTGGGCGTTTATGTATGTACATGTGTATGTGGGTGGGTTGGGCCATTCTTTCGTCTGTTTCCTTGCGCTACCTCTTATTATGCTGTTCCAACCACATCATGGACTACGGTGCCACAACCACAAGAAGTAACACAAACAACACCACTAACCCAATACTGTTGGCAAAGAAACTATTTCACTTTCCCTCCAGACATGCGAAGGGCAATGCAAAAATCTGAATTTCCAAGACTAAGTAAACACAAGGTATATGAGGTGTGCAGAGCATAATCAGAGAGAGAGAGAGAGAGAGAGAGAGAGAGAGAGAGAGAGAGAGAGAGAGAGAGAGAGAGAGAGAGAGAGAGCGCTAAAGGGAAAGATGAGAAAGATGATGAGGAGAGGCGATAAGGGGGAAGAAAAGAAGATGAAGAGGTGCAAGAATATAAATCATCTACTGCAGACGACAGGCTGGAGGGAGGGATGGTTAGCGGAGGAAGGAGACAGCCTATGCCACACGACTGGGGGTAGAGGCAGAGAGGCCAGTGTTACACAGGATGGGTGACAGTGTTTGAGAAACTAACGTTAGAGAGAGACTCCGCTCCATCTGGACGGCTGATGCCAAAGATCTTATTCACCTCACATCCACCAGGGAAATGTAACAGGAAATGTTGGTAAACTTTAACAAATGAACAAAAATTACAAGGTTAGTAAGATGAGACATGAAAGGCAGTCGAGTTATACAACATAAACCTCTAAACAAACACTAGGAAATGAAGATAAAGATGGAATAAGATTTCGAATAAATCCAATAAATCTAAAGTATTCAGGACGAAATACAGCAAGATATTTGCAAATCTATAATGCACAAAAATCATATTCCAAAATAACGATGCTATGGCAAAAGCTAAAATAAAGTGAAAACGAGCCTTTCTTTTTTCTTTTCTTTTTTAAACAAAATCTACCAAGAACCGGAAGGTTGAAGGGTGGGCGTCACACGGGTCCTGAGAGTGAATAACTAACAGCTGAGAGGAACCAACCCTAGCGGGCTAAACACTACAGAAAATTATAATCATGTCAACTTACGTCACTCTTATCTAATAAAGGAAATCATCAACGTAATAAAGAGGAAGATTACTTCAAAGAGTCGCAGGTCCCATACTGTTTTCTCTTTAAAGTGTTGGAGGCGAGTATGAGTGACGCTTGTATGAATGGGGGTCTATGATGACTGTTTGTTGAAGGATCTCCATCCTGCAGTAGAGTGACTCTGTATAAAGACACAAGTCATCCTCAACTGCCTAAAGGTGCCGGAGGGCTTGCTTTGGAGAGACGTCTTTCCTCTATGACAAGACTGCATATTAGCTGAATATACTTCGTTTTTTTACGTTGGAGACTCCAGACACAGACGAAAGTCGACACCACAGCAAGACCTTCATTGCAATATGGAAAGGATTATGAAAAATGAAAAAGAAGAGACAAGGGAAAGCACTTACGAAATATAATGATAACTGTATCAATAATGATTATCATTATCATGATTACACTAATTGATAACATTCACGATGAGATGCTCAGGAAACACTAACTGGCTGTGAGAACCACAAGATCCCTGGCATCAGGTGGTGGTGTAACTCACCATACACACCGCCTCCCTCCCTCCCTCCTACCCGTAGGTATATTGTATTACATAATCACCTTAATGATCACACAGTGAAGAGGGCATATCCAGTGGCAATTAAGAACGCCTATTGTTCACGTTCGAGTACTAATGACGAGCATCATCAGTGATAATGACAAGTCCAACTCACAGGCTTACCAAAATAATTGAAAAGGTTCCGCTAACTCCTCACTGACTTTTGGGTAGACATAAGTTCGATGCTCTCCTTACTTGGAAGCCGTGAGCATACAGCATACCCCAAGTATGCTTCAGTAAAGTGCTCTGCATCCATAACCACCATCTCTCTCTCTCTCTCTCTCTCTCTCTCTCTCTCTCTCTCTCTCTCTCTCTCTCTCTCATCCTATATGTAATTAGGAAGGCATTACCCGCAACAGAATCTAATTTCTATAACCCACGAGGAAATTATGTTTCCAAAGCAGATCCTTCAGCTAAGACGAGCCCGGTTATGAGACTGTATGTAACACGCTACTGGCCGCTGTTCATAAGGTTAGCAATCCTACTCCATACACAGATATTTGCAGACCTATTCATACAAACTTCACTCATACGCACATTCTCACTGCAACCATTTTCTAAAGAAAATGGAAGGGTTCTCAAAACTCTCTGGAGTAATCTTTTTCTTTCGTTTTTTTTTTTTTTTTTTCCTATGAGAAGCTTGCTGAGACATATCCTCAGATTATAGAGACGGTACCTCAAGACCATAGACACCATCCTAGGTACCAAAGTCTGGCCCTAAAGGCGAAGAAAAGTTACCGTCTAAAGTTCAAAAGTTACCATAGCCAGTTTTTACCGTGCAGCGCCGGGTATCCAAGCCACTATATATATATATATATATATATATATATATATATATATATATATATATATATATATATATATATATAATTTTTTTTTTTTTTTTTTTTTTTTCTTTATACTTTGTCGCTGTCTCCCGCGTTTGCGAGGTAGCGCAAGGAAACAGACGAAAGAAATGGCCCAACCCCCCCCCATACACATGTACATACACACGTCCACACACGCAAATATACATACCTACACAGCTTTCCTTGGTTTACCCCGGACGCTTCACATGCCTTGATTCAATCCACTGACAGCACGTCAACCCCTGTATACCACATCGCTCCAATTCACTCTATTCCTTGCCCTCCTTTCACCCTCCTGCATGTTCAGGCCCCGATCACACAAAATCCTTTTCACTCCATCTTTCCACCTCCAATTTGGTCTCCCTCTTCTCCTCGTTCCCTCCACCTCCGACACATATATCCTCTTGGTCAATCTTTCCTCACTCATTCTCTCCATGTGCCCAAACCATTTCAAAACACCCTCTTCTGCTCTCTCAACCACGCTCTTTTTATTTCCACACATCTCTCTTACCTTTACGTTACTTACTCGATCAAACCACCTCACACCACACATTGTCCTCAAACATCTCATTTCCAGCACATCCATCCTCCTGCGCACAACTCTATCCATAGCCCACGCCTCGCAACCATACAACATTGTTGGAACTACTATTCCTTCAAACATACCCATTTTTGCTTTCCGGGATAATGTTCTCGACTTCCACACATTTTTCAAGGCTCCCAAAATTTTCGCCCCCTCCCCCACCCTATGATCCACTTCCGCTTCCATGGTTCCATCCGATGACAGATCCACTCCCAGATATCTAAAACACTTCACTTCCTCCAGTTTTTCTCCATTCAAACTCACTTCCCAATTGACTTGGGAAGTGAGTCAGTTGTTGTTCGCTGATGATACAGCGCTGGTGGCGGATTCATGTGAGAAACTGCAGAAGCTGTTGACGGAATTTGGTAAAGTGTGTGGAAGAAGAAAGTTAAGAGTAAATGTGAATAAGAGCAAGGTTATTAGGATATATATATATATATATATATATATATATATATATATATATATATATATATATATATATATATATATATATATATATATATGGTTGTATGGTTGCGAGGCGTGGGCTATGGATAGAGTTGTGCGCAGGAGGGTGGATGTGCTGGAAATGAGATGTTTGAGGACAATATGTGGTGTGAGGTGGTTTGATCGAGTAAGTAATGTAAGGGTAAGAGAGATGTGTGGAAATAAAAAGAGTGTGGTTGAGAGAGCAGAAGAGGGTGTTTTGAAATGGTTTGGTCACATGGAGAGAATGAGTGTGGAAAGAGTGACAAAGAGGATATATGTGTCAGAGGTGGAGGAAACGAGAAGTGGGAGACCAAATTGGAGGTGGAAAGATGGAGTGAAAAACATTTTGAGTGATCGGGGCCTGAACATGCAGGAGGGTGAAAGGCGTGCAAAGAATAGAGTGAATTGGAACGATGTGGTATACTGGGGTCGACGTGCTGTCAATGGATTGAATCAGGGCATGTGAAGCGTCTGGGGTAAACCATGGAAAGTTCTGTGGGGCCTGGATGTGGAAAGGGAGCTGAGGTTTCGGTGCATTATTACATGACAGCTAGAGACTGAGTGTGAACGAATGGGGCCTTTGTTGTCTTTTCCTAGCGCTACCTCGCACACATGAGGGGGAAGGGGGTTGTTATTCCATGTGTGGCGAGGTGGCGATGGGAATAAATAAAGGCAGACAGTATGAATTATGTACATGTGTATATATGTATATGTCTGTGTGTGTATATATATGTGTACATTGAGATGTATAGGTATGTATATTTGCGTGTGTGGACGTGTATGTATGTACATGTGTATGTGGGTGGGTTGGGCTATTCTTTCGTCCGTTTCCTTGCGCTACCTCGCTAACGCGGGAGACAGACAAAGCAAAATAAATAGATAAATAAATAAATAAATAAAATATATATATATATATATATATATATATATATATATATATATATATATATATATATATATATAGATAGATAGATAGATAGATAGATAGATAGATAGATAGAGAGAGAGAGAGAGAGAGAGAGAGAGAGAGAGAGAGAGAGAGAGAGAGAGAGAGAGAGAGAGAGGTATCTTATACAGTAAATTAAGAACTAAATCAGCTCCGAGACAGCCCTTTCCCTTGGGGTAAATATCTAAATATAAACCAGGACAGACAAGCTATGACCAAGCCCAGACCCTTTCCCCAACGAACTAGACTTCCCTTCCGTCGACACACCTTTTAACTCCTCACTAATTGCTTCCCTCTAGTCTCTACACTGAGAGAGTGAGTGGGAGTCCTTCTCTAACATAAACAGCTGCTCACAGTAAGTTTCCCGTTGATGGCTACGAGGGGAAGACTCACCACAGTGAGACCTGACGAAGAAGAGGCGCTCTACTTCCTCTGGTAGTGTGTGTCTGTCTGTGGTAAGGTCTAATTTCGTTGGTTGCTGTCGGTGATACAGTGACGTCGGTAGGTCTATTTCCGAGGATTACATTCTGCAATATTCATGCAAGGTTAAATGACGCAGCATCTCTGAAGGTCACATCTCGCTCACAGTGTTACCACTAGCAGGTACAGTCCTCTAAAACTCACAGTTGGGAGTAGTCTCTCGTCAAAGAAATCCTCCTAAAGAAGAAGTCCACATTTCCCTGCTACTGGAAGTAGCGCAGCCTTGGGTAGCAGGAGCCATGGAAAGAGGTCCTGGGGTAATTACAAATAGTATATATATATATATATATATATATATATATATATATATATATATATATATATATATATATATGTATATATACTATTCCTGGGGATAGGGGAGAAAGAATACTTCCCACGTATTCCCTGTGTGTCGTAGAAGGCGACTACAAAGGGGAGGGAGGAGCGGGGTCTGGAATTCCTCCCCTCTTGTTTTTTAGTTTTCCAAAAAAAGGAACAGACAAAGGGGCCAACTGAGGGAATTCCCTCTAAGGCTCATATTCATACTAGTTGCCTTCATCCATTCTCGCCGCTACCCCGCCACACATGAAATGGAACCCCCTTAGGAAAAGACAACAAAGGCCACATTCGTTCACACTCAGTCTCTAGCTGTCATGTGGAATACAACAAAACCACAGCTCCCTTTCCACATCCAGGCCCCACAAAACTTTCCATGGTTTACCCCAGACGCTTAACATGCCCTGGTTCAATCCATTGACAGCATATATATATATATATATATATATATATGTATATATATATATATATATATATATATATATATATACATATATATATATATATATATATACATATATATATATATATACATATATATATATATATATATATATATATATATATATATATATATATATATATATATATATATATATATGCAAGTATGAAGTCTGTTGGGGATGAGAGAGCTTGGGAAGTGAGTCAGTTGTTGTTCGCTGATGATACAGCGCTGGTGGCTGATTCATGTGAGAAACTGCAGAAGCTGGTGACTGAGTTTGGTAAAGTGTATGAAAGAAGAAAGTTAAGAGTAAACGTGAATAAGAGCAAGGTTATTAGGTACAGTACGGTTGAGGGTCAAGTCAATTGGGAGGTAAGTTTGAATGGAGAAAAACTGGAGGAAGTAAAGTGTTTTAGATATCTGGGAGTGGATCTGGCAGCGGATGGAACCATGGAAGCGGAAGTGGATCATAGGGTGGGGGAGGGGGCGAAAATTCTGGGAGCCTTGAAGAATGTGTGGAAGTCGAGAACATTATCTCGGAAAGCAAAAATGGGTATGTTTGAAGGAATAGTGGTTCCAACAATGTTGTATGGTTGCGAGGCGTGGGCTATGGATAAAGTTGTGCGCAGGAGGATGGATGTGCTGGAAATGAGATGTTTGAGGACAATGCGTGGTGTGAGGTGGTTTGATCGAGTAAGTAACGTAAGGGTAAGAGAGATGTGTGGAAATAAAAAGAGCGTGGTTGAGAGAGCAGAAGAGGGTGTTTTGAAATGGTTTGGGCACATGGAGAGAATGAGTGAGGAAAGATTGACCAAGAGGATATATGTGTCGGAGGTGGAGGGAACGAGGAGAAGTGGGAGACCAAATTGGAGGTGGAAAGATGGAGTGAAAAAGATTTTGTGTGATCGGGGCCTGAACATGCAGGAGGGTGAAAGGAGGGCAAGGAATAGAGTGAATTGGATCGATGTGGTATACCGGGATTGACGTGCTGTCAGTGGATTGAATCAGGGCATGTGAAGCGTCTGGGGTAAACCATGGAAAGCTGTGTAGGTATGTATATTTGCGTGTGTGGACGTATGTATATACATGTGTATGGGGAGACAGCGACAAAGCAATATATATATATATATATCGCAAAGCGATATAGACAAAGCAAAAAATATATATATATATATATATATATATATATATATACACTGTTTGACAAGTGAAAAATATAGTGACCATTTGGAAACTCAAGCAATACTAATATTAGCTGTTGATTTTCTGTGGTTCAATGTCTACGGGACGACTCAGGGTGACCGTAGACACTCAGGTGCTAGCACCGAGGAATCTGTGGCGAGGAAGGGTCCCTCACCAACAAAGCCACTGGCCTCTCGTGTGGTTATTCCTCCTCGCCCATTTCTCTCCCTCCTCGCCATGCAGCATTATCCGGCTGTGTCTGCGGATCGATAACCAATTCCCTGGGCGAAAAGAGACAATTTGCCTCCTGCTTGCATTCACAACGCTCCTCCCATCCGATGATATAGTTATATATCTTGCAAGATATAGCGAGTCATTATATCCTGTGGTTCAGCCCGCCAGCTTCATCATCAGTAAATCAGTTCCATTAGAGGGAAGACATTCGAGTCTCATTGATCTTCATGTTTTCCAGTTTTGAACTATAGTACGGATTCGGTCTTTATGCTGGTGATGATTTGTGCAAACCCATCAACGTTCATTTACACATGCATACGTCTACTGGTTGGTTGGTTGTTTGGGCTTTGGGCTTATCAACTACCAGGGTCATTAAGGCCATCAGCGTAAGCTACATCCATCAACCGAAAAATCTTTTTAACACCTTCTTCAGGTGTTCAAGATAATTCTAAGATCACATACGCTCTCACCCTGCATGCGGCCCATCTCTAACAACGTGCATACGTACAAACACATACAACAGGTACATTCTAGACTCCTCCTCCCGGAAATACTAACTGACGCCCTAGCAAGATGACTCTTGTGGGTGCGCCAACAAAGGAGACACAAGCAGGAGCTGAGAATCTCAGGATCCAACTCCTGCTTGAGTTTGCTTTGCGACCGTTCCTCCACATCCGGCCAGTGGGTCGTATTCAAGATGACTTTTAGTTTGGTGTCCACTGTTGCTCTGGGAGACATACGCTGGGGAGCACTAGTTGCTGAACCCATCAAACGAGAGCGATAGATCGAATGACTAACTCTGGAATCTGACCTGAGCAAAACTCCACAGGAGAAATAGAAAAAAGAAAGATCTCTTCTGATGATCACATGGAAAACAGATGAAGAAAATAAAAAGAGAAAAGCGGGGAGGAAAAGTAATCTGAACAAATCATGAATCTAAAAGCGAAATATCATTCCTCTTGCCCTTTGGCTGGACGAGACACGACCGTGTTCGATTACTCCAAACGGAGGAACCACTGATACCAACACTTCGTGGGAACCTGTAAGAAGGAAGCACACTGGTCTGTGAGGCAGGCTTGTCTGTACTATGCCACCAGGACTTATCCTCAGGGATGCCGGCTGGTTCCTCCAGGTCGGAGACGTGAGACGGTAAGAATGGACATCCACGTCCCTTCCTCAGTATTGGCTAAGATCTCCAGAATGTGAAGCTGACCAACAAGAACAAGAGAGATGTTTATTGAGAGGTCGTGTACACACACAATCTCCTTCAGCAAGAAGCTCAGTGATGGTTGGTGCTTGAGCATCGAAATGAAACAATTTCTTTTACAAATGAATTCACAACACCAACAGACCACTAACCTAGCGAGGCTATCTGTGATGCTGGAAAAAATAAAAAAAAACACCCCTATGGATTAGTGAAGTAGGAGTAGAAATAAGCAAAGATTTCCCTTATGAGCGATATTCTATGTCCAGAATTCTATTTCAGTTTGGGTCTTAATGCGTGTATATCCTAGGTCGTTCTCCAGCGTCTTGTCATAGCGGAATCCCGGATATTCTCTGTCATCTTTAAGGGAGGACCTGCACGAGGGCCTTAATGGTAATCGACTTCCATTCTTCCCTGCGTATTACCAACACATAAAAACAAGAGAGAAGACTTTTACGGCGAAGACAGCAAGCACGAACTGGCTTTCTAAATGAGTGTGGATCAACGACTTAATGGTGAATATACGTTCGTATTCGGGCTAGTGTGATGGTAATGATGGCTCTGATGTTGCACCTGTGTGTGTGTGTGTGTGTGTGTGTGTGTGTGTGTGTGTGTGAGTTCACCAGCTGGTGACACTTCATCCCCTCTCCCCCCCCCCTGGGCTGACACACGGGGGGGGGGGGAACTGCTGACCCCCACCCGGGGCTGTGACACCCACATGAGGATAATTGCCGACACCTGCCTCAGTCTGACACACGAGATGGCCAACTCTCACGCAATCTTCTAGGCACCCGAGGCCGGCTGGCAGTAGACCTGGATCATCACCACCTCAGCTAGACACACACACACACACACACACACACACACACACAAGCACACAGCCTGGCCTCCTGCCTCATGACGTGACTCGACGACTGAGAGAGGGGCTAGCGCCCAGATGAGAAACCGAACAGAGATGTTTCTCATTGCGTTTCTTTCGATGACCTCCGTAAGTGTGACGTAAACTACTGTTCCATGATATCTATTTTTCCCTCGTTCTTTCATAAGTCCCTCTCTAAGGTCATGGGTAGTAGAAGCCTCGGTGTCTATGTTTGAGTTGAAGGTCCTCATAATACATGAGCAGATACCTAAATGATGTGTGCAGACTTCTTACGACATACGCATGCCGACCAAGCACACACACACACATACACACACACACACACATATATATATATATATATATATATATATATATATATATATATATATATATATATATATATATATATATTATACTTTGTCGTTGTCTTCCGCATTAGCGAGGTAGTGCAAGGAAACAGACGAAATAATGGGCCAACCCACTCACATACACATGTATATATATACACGTCCACACACGCACATATACATATCTATATATTTCAACGTAAACATATATATATACATACACAGACATATACATATATACACATGTACATAATTTATACGAGCTGCCTTATTCATTCCTGTCGCCATCCCGCCACACATGAAATGACAACCTCCTCCCCCCGAACGCACGCGAGGTAGCGCTAGGAAAAGACAACAAAGGCCACATTCGTTCACACTCAGTCTCTAGCTGTCATGTATAATGCACCGAAACCACAGCTCCCTTTCCACATCTAGGCCCCACAAAACTTTCCATGGTTTAACCCAGACGCTTCGCATGCCCTGGTTCAATCTATTGACAGCACGTCGATCCCGGGATACTACATCGTTCCAATTCACTCTATTCTCTGCACGCCTTTCACCTTCCTACATGTTCAGGCCCCGATCACACAAAATCTTTTTCACTCCATCCTTCCACTTCCAATTTTGTCTCCCACTTCTCGTTCCCTCCACCTCTGACATATATATCCTCTCTGTCAATCTTTCCCCCACTCATTCTCTCCATGAGACCAAACCACTTCAATACACCCTCTTCTGCTCTCTCAACCACACTCTTTTTATTACCATACATCTCTCTTACCCTTTCATTACTTAACCAAACCACCTCACACCACATATTGTCCTCAAACATCTCATTTCCAGCACATCCACCCTCCTCCGCACAACCCTATCTATAGCCCACGCCTCGCAACCATATAACATTGTTGGAACCACTATTCCTTCAAACATACCCATTTTTGCTTTCCGAGATAATGTTCTCGCCTTCTACACATTTTTTTCAACGCTCCCAGAATTTTCGCCCCCCTAACCCACCCTGTGACTTACCTCCATTTCCATGGTTCCATCCGCTGCCAAATCCACTCCCAGATATCTAAAACACTTCACTTCCTCCAGTTTTTCTCCATTCAAACTTACCTCCCAATTGACTTGTCCCTCAACCCTACTGTACCTAATAACCTTGCTCTTATTCACATTTACTCTCAGCTTTCTTCTTTCACACACTTTACCAAACTCAGTCACTAGCTTCTGCAGTTTCTCACCCGAATATATATATATATATATATATATATATATATATATATATATATATATATATATATATATATATAATATATATATATATATATATATATATATATATATATATATATATATATATATATATTTTTTTTTTTTTTTTTTTTTTTATACTTTGTCGCTGTCTCCCGCGTTTGCGAGGTAGCGCAAGGAAACAGACGAAAGAAATGGCCCAACCCCCCCCCCATACACATGTACATACACACGTCCACACACGCAAATATACATACCTACACAGCTTTCCATGGTTTACCCCAGACGCTTCACATGCCTTGCTTCAATCCACTGACAGCACGTCAACCCCTGTATACCACATGACTCCAATTCACTCTATTTCTTGCCCTCCTTTCACCCTCCTGCATGTTCAGGCCCCGATCACACAAAATCTTTTTCACTCCATCTTTCCACCTCCAATTTGGTCTCCCTCTTCTCCTCGTTCCCTCCACCTCCGACACATATATCCTCTTGGTCAATCTCTCCTCACTCATTCTCTCCATGTGCCCAAACCATTTCAAAACACCCTCTTCTGCTCTCTCAACCACGCTCTTTTTATTTCCACACATCTCTCTCACCCTTACGTTACTTACTCGATCAAACCACCTCACACCACACATTGTCCTCAAACATCTCATTTCCAGCACATCCATCCTCCTGCGCACATCTCTATCCATAGCCCACGCCTCGCAACCATACAACATTGTTGGAACCACTATTCCCTCAAACATACCCATTTTTGCTTTCCGAGATAATGTTCTCGACTTCCACACATTTTTCAAGGCTCCCAAAATTTTCGCCCCCTCCCCCACCCTATGATCCACTTCCGCTTCCATGGTTCCATCCGCTGACAGATCCACTCCCAGATATCCCTGGGGATAGGGGAGAAAGAATACTTCCCACGTATTCCCTGCGTGTCGTTGGAGGCGACTAAAAGGGAGAGGAGAGGGGGGGCTGGAAATCCTCCCCTCTCTTTTTTTTTTTTCTTTCAATTTTCCTAAAGAAGGAACAGAGAAGGGGGCCAGGTGAGGATATTCCCTTAAAGGCCCAGTCCTCTGTTCTTAACGCTACCTCGCTAGTGCGGGAAATGGCGAATAGTATGAAAGAAAAGAATAATATATATATATATATATATATATATATATATATATATATATATATATATATATATATAGCAAATAGTAACAAACTATAGACGAAGGAAAATATACACAGAGACACCAGATGATAAGAGGATCACATCCTACATGGTACAGTAACCCAGGTGGAGTCAGGAGACACTCAGGTACACTCAGGTAACAAAATCCCGACTCTACTACTCAGGTCACTACGGGTGTGTCAGGACACCCAACCTTCTTGCTCAAGTCACTCTTACAGACGATAGGGAGCATGTGTTAACAGGGAAGAGATGTGGAAGACGAGAACAGATAAGGAAGATGTACGACAGAATAGATAAGGAAGGTGTAAGACAGAACAGATAAGGAAGGTGTAAGACAGAATAGATAAGGAAGGTGTAAGACAGAACAGATAAGGAAGGTGTAAGACAGAACAGATAAGGAAGGTGTAAAACAGAACACATAAGGAAGGTGTAAGACAGAACAGATAAGGAAGGTGTAAGACAGAACAGAGAAGGAAGGTGTAAGACAGAACAGATAAGGAAGGTGTAAAACAGAACACATAAGGAAGGTGTAAGACAGAACAGATAAGGAAGTTGTAAGACAGAACAGATAAGGAAGGTGTAAGACAGAACAGATAAGGAAGGTGTAAGACAGAATAGATAAGGAAGATGTAAAACAGAACACATAAGGAAGGTGTAAGACAGAACAGATAAGGAAGTTGTAAGACAGAACAGATAAGGAAGGTGTAAGACAGAACAGATAAGGAAGGTATAAGACAGAATAGATAAGGAAGATGTAAAACAGAACACATAAGGAAGGTGTAAGACAGAACAGATAAGGAAGTTGTAAGACAGAACAGATAAGGAAGGTGTAAGACAGAACAGATAAGGAAGTTGTAAAACAGAACACATAAGGAAGGTGAAAGACAGACCAGATAAGGAAGGTGTAAGACAGAACATATAAGGAAGGTGTAAGACAGAAACAGAACAGATACGGAAGGTGTAAGACAGAACAGATAAGGAAGGTGTAAGACAGAGCAGATAAGGAAGGTGTAAGACAGAACAGATAAGGAAGGTTTAAGACAGAACATATAAGGAAGGTGCAAGACAGAAACAGAACAGATACGGAAGGTGTAAGTTACACACAGGATCTGATGGACACGCAAAAGGGGAAGGGGGCGGGATAGATGTTAATCTTGCTTTTAACGACTTAACTATATGCAAATCCAACGCAATCAAAAGAGAACGTACGAAGACAAACACCTTCGTACAACGTCAAATGTTGCCTAAGAACAAAACATACGAACCCAGGGACATCAGAAGATAGAATACGACCTATCACCTGTGAATAACGCAGCACAAGAAACATCCCACGCAGCATGAAGGAACAGAAGGACATGATCTCCTGATCCCTGGAGAAGCTGGAGAAGGATTGTCAGAGATTCCGTGAACGTTACGAGGCATCTGTGAGAATAATATCTGCCCGTGACAGATGGAGAGGTGGGCGGACAAGAGTGTGGACGGGATGTGGGGGCGGGAGTTCATGGGAACTGGTGGAGAGGGAGAGGGAGCAACGCACGCGACCCTCTGAACTGGTGGAGAGAGATGGAGGGAGAGTGAGGTCACACTCGTGGAGGCCATGAGGTCTGTGAGGGGAGGGTTGAGGCCAGCGTGAGAGGTAGTGGGAGGTGAAGGTGAGGCAGGCATGGGGGAGGCCAAGTGAGCTGTGGTCGGGAAAGTCGGGCGGCAAACTCAGGGGCCCACATGTGGTGGACTGAGACGTTCCTCTGCTCGATGATAATGCAATATACCTCTGCCATCTGTTCTTGACGCTACCTCGCTCACGCGGGAAATGGCGAGCATGTAAGGGGGGGAAAAATGTCGTATCTTAGGAAACCCTGCATACGTACGACGAACGAGAGGATGGGCATATATCCTGGCTGAGAGTGGCGACTGGTGCGTGGAGAAGGGCCAGCTGGAGGTGTCAAGTTCCTCGTCAGAACTGGGGGCGGGGGAAGGATTTTGAGAGAGAGAGAGAGAGAGAGAGAGAGAGAGAGAGAGAGAGAGAGAGAGAGAGAGAGAGAGAGAGAGAGAGAACCCAGTGGAGCCTGAGGAAGTAATCTCACTGGAGAGATAATCTGGATTATGGGAGACAGACAGATGGACAGACAAACACACATCTATTCCATGACAGCAGGAGGAGGAGACAGGAGGAAAAAATACATCACTGTATATGACCACTGGAGGAGGGAAGGTGGAGCCATACATATGACCACTACGAACTATACATACGAGGGATTATGAAGGATCTACGCATTGTTCATTATACATGATGGATTATGTGGATTTACAATACACACACACACACACACACACACACACACACACATAATGCAATGAGGTATCTTGATATGTAATATTATGCAACACAAGTATCACGCACGATAAATATTATGAATATTAAGTGAGGTAATCATCAGCAAAGAAAACACTGCTGGTTCAGATCCAGCGTTGAGTGACACGAAGACACCACAGGTAGCACGATGCAACACACCCGCGGCACTACACAAGCCTGTACACTTCAGCCACTCAGGTGTGGTAACACTGTGGGTGTTACATAACAACACCTCGGTAATGTTCCACCACCATGACGCTAATGAGCGGGAAAAAAAAATTGCTTGAAGTGGCAAGAGACATTTGCCCATCTGTGAAATCTTATCTTACAGTGGCAAAAAATGAAGAGAGTGGGAAGATGTTTGTCTTCAACGATAGTAATGTTGTGTAAGGGAGACACGTCCTTAGGTTATAGAACTGCAACGAGGTTTACTATCAGGAGAACATCGTGGTGGAGAGAAGGATCGAGTCCCTTATATGACGAGGGAAGAGAAGGTTCTCATCACTACCTTGCAGTTCAAGCTGGATTAACTGAGAGGAGGGGATGTTCCCGTCTGTTTTTTAGTCATTCTTTGAGGTGGTGTGTGCGGTTGGTTGTGTGCTACAGCAAAGCAGCGTTTGGAAGAAATATGTATCACCAAGAGAGATGGTCCCTTCGTTTCTCCTTCCTGTTTGTGGGGCGTTCAAAATCAAGTCTGTGTATCCAATCCTCGCGATTTGCCATTCACCGGGACGTCCTTATCTTGAATATTGTCTAAATATTTTAGTCACTTTACTTGCGAAAAGATAGAAAGACAGAACAGAGAGAGAATGAGAGAGAGAGAGAGAGAGAGAGAGAGAGAGAGAGAGAGAGAGAGAGAGAGAGAGAGAGAGAGAGAGAGAGAGTTAATTCCCGGAATGAGAGTGTAGTCTTATGATAGCCTGCCAGACGACTCAAGTTTCTTTGGGTCAGGAGAGAGGTTTAAAGATAACCTTCTACACAGGATGTGGTCAATATTTGAAGAGCTGTATGAGGCTAAATGTGTCCTGATTTCTCTAGAAGTAACAGAAACAGTATCGTGGGCGACCATTTACTTCGAATAAGGCAAAAAAAAAAAAACGTAGAGGTATTTTTCTCTCAACAGCATCATCAGATTTGTCTAAAGCAGCACCACAGATATGTTAAAAAAATAAAGTACGAAAATAATATCTTCCAGTTCCTTTACTTAGAAATACTCCCTTACTGTTCCCCCTCACCTTGCCTTCCTCAGTAATATCATCCTTCCCGTTTCCACCCCTCACTGTGTCTCTACTATGTGTCAGGGGCTCCAGCGGCTACACATGATACAGACAACATGACATTTGGGTGACACACAGACTGACGTGAAATTGACTTCCCAGCAGCACCGACTAATTCGACCCATTCGCTCGGTCTTCCTCCCCACACCAAGGTGTTAATTTTGGACCAATGACCTCTACTCAAAGATCACCTGCCTCAGAGGGGTTGGGTGCTGCCACACACTGCTGGATACTTCGATCAGTGACTAAAGGACATCTCTTTCACTCCACTTCGTCAACCACGGCGCCAGCAGCCGGCACGTTCATCCTATCCGACGCATCTTTCCTATGACGCTGTACCCTGCCTCGGTTTGACGGGTCCGGGTGGATGTTGTGTGCGTCATCAGCAGACGTCCCTGTGACCGCCAATCATCGACGAATCTACTTTGACCAACAGCGGCTCCTGACGCGGGACAGATCTTCAGTTTTAGCTCGGCCATGTTGGCGTGCATACATTCCCCCCTCAAGGACTGCTACCATGTCGCAAGGAGCTCGTTCTCCTTCGTCGGGAGTCGTCCAGAATGAGCCAATGCCTGCCATTCTACAATAACCTATTAACACCATTAGCATGGCTCCAGTCACTACCTTGGGGCCGAGTTCCTGAGTGGCTGCTGAAGCTGCCTGTCGGTAAACACAGCCGATGCTGGGAGATTCCGAGTTAACCGATGTTGCTACCGATCGAGGACTTCTGTCAAAAGAGTGTACCATTCGCCTCATTCCCCCCTCCCCCTTCCCTTTGCACTCTTGTAAACTCGCACGCGAGGTGCGCTTAATTCAGCAGATTTAAGTTATCTGTTATCATTCAGTACAATGTTGAGAGATGTATCCTCTTTCATTTTCTATACGAGATAAGCCAGAGCTCATCGAGTTGAACTGGGGGTGCTAGCCAATCGTTCGTCTGGAGGTGAGGGATGTGGTGGACTCTCCCAGTCCTTACTGTCGGAAGCAGGCGAGTTTACACGTCACCACTACCACTGAACTCTGACACTAACCCCTTTCCTCACTCCTAACTCCCCGGCAATACTACCTCCCCCATCTGCTACTATGTCCCTTTCCCCTCTCTTGACACCCCTGCGCCCCAGCTCTCCCTCCCCGGATCGTGCGAGACACAGCACATAACTATGATCGAACACGTGTCTCATACATTCCCAGTCGCCCTCCTCCTCCACCCCACCAACATAACGTAGCACCACAAATACGCACAGCTACTGTAGGACCGGCATACTGCCACTGTGACACTATACGTTAGTGGTATGTCAAGATACACTGTTTGTTTTACTCCATTACTCCCTGAGATTCTTTTCAAGACAGGGCTCAAGGAGACATACATTATCGACAGTGTGTGTGTGTGTGTGTGTGTGTGTGTGTGTGTGTGTGTGTGTGTGTGTGTAGTGCTTCCAGCAGGACCAATAGGAGTCACCAGGACTATTGCTGCTGCTCCTCTTACTGCTTTGTTTGTTGACATGTGTTTCATAGTGTACGAGTAACTTCGTATATTGCACTAAAACGATGGGTTTGTCTGAGGTCATCATCTTCGGCGTTCTGCCCGCCAGCGGGTCGAGTTTCATGGGTTTAACTCTCGCCAAACTTCTCCCATCTTCAGCCATCCTCTTCATGTCGTCATAACTTTCCCAAGTCTTCACGTCAACCAGCATCCTTTTCCTTTCTCTTCCTTCTGGTATCGGAAACTCATTCTTTTCTTTCCACCGTCACATCTCTCAAGTGAACTTCTTTCGCACAATGTGTGTCCTATCCAATCTTAGTTTCCTTCGCGCGATCACATTTAGTAAACTCTTTCCCTTTTCTACTTGATACAAAAGTTCTTCTTTTGTTTTGACACTCTAACCAGAGTATCTTTATACTTAATCTAAAGACCCTAATCTCAACATCTTCGATTTGTTTTTAATCTTTTACTAGATCTTAAGGTCCACGTCTCTGCACTTACAAAATTACGTTATCTCGTTATTTCAGCTTCATCTTAAGCCTGCCTGTGAGCAACCTTTTGTTTATATCAAATCCTGTTCTGCCCAGAGCAATTCTAGCCTATACTTCCCCGTTACAGTCTCCACTACAAGATGCAGCACTTCCTAAGTACGTAAAATACTTTCCGGAAATCCTCGAGACTTTGATCTTCCTTACAGTTGCAATCATTTACATTACATACACCTTCTCACATTTCATTCTGCGGATACCTTCCTGTTCTACCTTAAACTAGTGACAATCCGCTGGAGACCTTCTGTGCTACTGGCACATGCCGTCATCAGCATCCCCGAGGACAGGGCATTGACTGAATACTGTTGAATACATCATGGGTGCTTGGTCGAGCTGGCGAGGTGTTCCCTGCTCCAGCATGTTGCCGAGTTAGCCAGGCTAACATCAATGGTTGGCTTTGCTCCTGACACTCGCTGGGTGGGGGACCTCGCCTCAGTGGGAAGTGGTCTTATTAAATCTTTGTTTGTATCACATTTATGCTGCAGTTCCGTAGGACAACAGCTTAGCACAGCCTCTGTCATACTGGAACACTGACGTAAGAGGTGCATTTCGAACATTCAGAGGAATTCTAAGTGCCAGGGATGAACGAATATTACAAATCTAATAAGAAAAATAAAAGAATTTTGGCTTCTTTCGTCTATGAGAGAAAAAATTCTATGACAAAGGAAAACGGAATGATCGAATTGATGTGATTCAGCGAAAGAAAATCAGGTTAAAACACACGTAAAAAAATGTGATGTTCTTTCATAAGGTAGGTCGGTAGTGACCCCTGGACTTAATCCATGGTATAAATACGTTTATATACACCAACACTCGCCAGTGTTACGCTCCCTCTTAAACCTCTACATTATACTCTCTGATGCTGCCCCTCTCACTATATGAACTCTCCCTCTGTCACTCTCCTTGTGGTTGGGTCACTCTCCCCCCTGCATCACACAACAAAACCCAAACTCTCCACATCATGTTCCCTTCAAATTACAACACAACCTAAGTCCCATTCTCTCTATATCATCATCATCATCATAATACTCAAGTTACCCCACACAGCAAGTCACTTCCTCCCCCCATCTCCCTCACTCTCCCTGCACCACGGTGCCAGTGGTGAGGACAAGAAGCCCTGACGTGCAGCGCGGAGGAGTGTGTGTGTGGAGACTTGACCGTGATACCAGCGATAACACGAACCGTTTCCTTATCTTGGTATACGCTGCGATGCTCTTACAAAGAATTCGATGCATCGTTTTCTCTTATGGTATAATCTCCGTGATAATTGTATCATAAACTTCCTATTTTCTTTTGCACGAGTAGGTAATACGAAACAAATAATTACGTAAAAAAAAAGAGACATGCACAGGGAAAACGAATGGCAAACACTCACCCAACGGAAAACGCGATGCAGGCGTACGGATGACCATCTGAAACAAAAGAAGATAAAATGAGAAACGATGAAGCAATGAAGGCCAAGTGGCGTGAGTGATATGAGGGGACTGCTGGGCGACTGGGCAGCCACTGTGAGAACTCATTCAGTGAGGCTGATGAGTTAATACCTCTCACAACCCCGGGTGATGAGTTAATACCTCTCACAACCCCGGGTGATGAGTTAATACCTCTCACAACCCCGGGTGATGAGTTAATACCTCTCACAACCCCGGGTGATGAGTTAATACCTCTCACAGCCAACCCCGGGTGATGATGGGGGAAAAAAAAAAATGTTTCCTTTACGACAGAACAAGATGGCTTTCCCATGACTATCACCAATACTAGTTAGTGAAGGGTTGGTCCTCGTTGGTGATGGACAAGTAATTATTTTTTGTTTTGTGATAATGATGGAAATCGAATGCTTTAATTACCCTGGATATAACAGTAATCAGTACTGAGTGAACTCACACATGCTCTGATATCAATTCATAATTTACAGCTGCAAAAAAGACTGTTTAAAATCTTTTAAGTAAAAAATTATAATCTATGTAAACATAACTTACTGGTTAAAATGTAAATGAACTTTATTCAACTTCTTTTTTGTATAAATTAATACGACTAATTTCTATCGTTTTTGGAACGCCATTTTGAATATATAAATTCACTGTTACACCTGTATAAAGAAAACAGTTATTATGACTTGCAAATACCATTTAAAGAAAATGAAAGGAAAAATTTGTTATCATAGTTTTTGATACAATTCATTAACATCCACATGTATACTCTACCTCATAATCAGAAAATCTATGAAAGTCTTTTATCATTCTATAGAATTCTTCCTTTTTGATAATGACCAAAAATATTTAACATCAATTTCCCTGTTCCACCAAAATATATTTCTATATAATTTTCGATAGATCAAAAATATTTATCACTCGTTTCCCCTGTTCCAGCACAATATATTTCTTTCATATTTTCTCATCGTCCACAATATTCTTGTGTGTGTTTCCCAAGACCCGACGTTCTTCTCTGAGCTTCCAAGAACATATATTACAAGGATCAGTACTGACCCATCCCGCCTGATACAGAACAAGCGACTGCAGAGAAAAGGCTTAATAATAACAAGCAAGGAGAAAGGGAAGTGGACTTACGTATTGGCGTGTGTAAAGGGCTTACCGACCATACACAGACACACACACAGACACACACACACACACACTGGTAGGCCAGGGGTATCTAGTCCCCCCCAGACCAGCCCAGTCTCCAGCACGACAGTATAGTCTGCTGTGTTCCACCCAGGCCCTCAGTACTCGCTGTCCAGCCAGTCTCCAGCACGACAGTATAGTCTGCTGTGTTCCACCCAGGCCCTCAGTACTCGCTGTCCAGCCAGTCTCCAGCACGACAGTATAGTCTGCTGTGTTCCACCCAGTCCCTCAGTACTCGCTGCCCAGCCAGTAATCCTACCATAAATTTCACATTGCCCGCACCACATGTTGCTGGAGGCTTGTGTGGACTCCGGCGGTCACTGGTGAGGGTGTGTGGACTCCGGCGGCCACTGGTGAGGGTGTGTGGACGCTCTGGGTACAACAAAACGCGGCCCGAGAGAGAGAGAGAGAGAGAGAGAGAGAGAGAGAGAGAGAGAGAGAGAGAGAGAGAGAGAGAGAGAGAGAGAGAGCTTAGGGCGAGCCAGGGCAGCCACTGATCCCGGAGGATACAATATCGAGATCAAATCCCTCAACAAAATCCTCATTCCCATGCGGAGTATGTATGAAATCCCCCGTGCTGTAGGCAGGCATGGAGCCAAAATCCCTCTTAATCCGGGCGACGCAATTGCAATTGCGGACACTCCTGGAATGCGAAACAATTTGAAAAAAAAACAAAAAAAAAATTGTTAAGACTTTATGTCGTTCGAAGGATGAACAAACGGTACGTGTTGTTGTTCAACAGAACTCGATGGAAATCACTCAGGAAGGGATACTTTCGTGTGTGTGTGTGTGTGTGTGTAGTAACCGAGCTTGCAGAGCGAGTGTGGGGTTTACCACAGTCTCTGCTGAATGACCAGTTTCAGACCTACTTACCAGACGCTCAGTCAGTTAGGCAGGCAAGGAAGGATGATAATAACTCACTCAAGTATCGCAAAGTTGATGCAAAGAAGATATCTAACCCAACTCCCCTCCACTATATATATATATATATATATATATATATATATATATATATATATATATATATATATATATATTATTCCCTCGACACCAATAACCCATAGTAATCTCCCAAGTGAGTAATCAGGAATCTATTTTGTTTAAATCACTTGACATCCCAAAACAAATGCCTCTCTCTCTCTCTCTCTCTCTCTCTCTCTCTCTCTCTCTCTCTCTCTCTCTCTCATCTTGTGAGGATCAATCCTAACCTCTCGAAATACCGTTAAGAAAGACGTGGATCTGTCTACACTGTGCAATCCTCCACACGACTCACACTAAAGCTGTCATTTCCCAAACTGCCAACCACATGCTACAGTCTGCGGTCATCCCCTAAACTGACCATATTTATCATACGATAACCATAACAGGATCTACTGTCTCATTATCAATAAAGGAAAATATAATCTGAATAGTTCATGTTGGTATATTCAGAAACTTCACGACACTGAACTGAACCTTACAAAGCAAGACTTACTCAAGAAAATATTAGCACACTTCTATGAATTAAGAATACCAACGTATTTACGAATTATGTATAAACTCGCAGCGTTACAATAGACGTACAGAAATCCTACATCATATCACATACTTGAAAGAATTCGCACCACTGAAGGCATCGACTGAATGCCTAATCGTGAAGGTAAAATCGATGAACGATACCCACTACCTGGGTAAGATCCATCATCATGTTAGAGATGCCATGTACTTCACAATGAAATTCTAAAAACGTCCCCCCCAAATATTACACCACCAGCGAGTGTGTCACCATTCTTCAGCATTCACAGACGAAAAAAAATAATCGAACATCCAATATTTGAAAATAATGGTAAAAAAAAGGAGACGAATGATTTGATTCCTCTATGAATCACACGAATGAATGAACGATTCACTGGGTTTCGTGTTTCTCTTACTCCCATCACGAACGGTGTTGCACACAGGATTCAATTCTACTTGTTATATCGGAAGTGTGCTTTAGGCTGCAAGACCCTCTGGACACCTCGGCGATATGCCTCCACATCCGAAATCAATGGCGCGCCTGGGTACGTTCTATGTTTACCTTCGTTGGTCATGCAAGAATGACGTGAATCCGTCGCGTCATGCGCCCCAGCACACTGTGAGGACGGATGTGAATATCACGGATGAATTAGATGATGAAATATATGAATGAGGAGAAAATCCGATTCAATTTATTCAGAGCAAATTCTGAAAAATATACATAAAATTTTCCTTCTGTGTGTTTACTGAAGCAGTGCATGCTTGTTTGCCCCTACGTATGTGTGTGTGTGTGTGTGTGTGTGTGTGTGTGTGTGTAAGTTTTTCTTTATGTCTGTCTTTTTATGAATGTCTGTTTGTCTGTATGCATGTACTTGATCGTTAGTGTGTTATGAATATGTTTTTGTACGATACCATCCTATATATATATATATATATATATATATATATATATATATATATATATATATATATATAGTTTTCTTTTCTTTTTATTTTTCATTTATTTTATTTTGCTTTGTCACTGTCTCCCGTGTTAGCGAGGTAGCGCAAGGAAACAGACGAAAGAATGGCCTAACCCACCCATATACACATGTATATACATACACATCCACACACGCAAATATACATACCTATACATGACGACGTATACATATATATATACACACACAGACATATACATATATACACATGCACATAATTCATACTGCCTGCCTTTATTCATTCCCATCGCCACCTCGCCACACATCAAAATAACAACCCCCTCCCCCAAATGTGCGGGAGGTAGCGTAAGGAAAAGACAACAAAGGCCACTTTCGTTCACATTCAGTCTCTAGCTGTCATGTAATAATGCACCGAAACCACAGCTCCCTTTCCACATCCAGGCCCCACACAACTTTCCATGGTTTACCCCAGACGCTTCACATGCCCTGGTTCAATCCATTGACAGCACGTCGACCCCGGTATACCAAATCGTTCCAATTCACTCTATTCCTTGCACGCCTTTCACCCTCCTGCATGTTCAGGCCCCGATCACTCAAAATCTTTTTCACTCCATCTTTCCTATGACTCATAGGAATATCTTGATCACGCGCAAAATTGAGATCCTTTCCAATATATATATATATATATATATATATATATATATATATATATATATATATATATATATATATATATATATATATATATATATATATTATCCCTGGTGATAGGGAAGAAAGAATACTTAAGACTTAATCCCTATGTGTAGCCGGAAGCGACTAAAAGGGAAGGTAGCGAAGGATAATCCTCCCCTCCTGTTTTACTTTTCCAAAAGAAGTGTGTGTGTGTGTGTGTGTGTGTGTGTGTGTGTGTGTGTGTGTGTGTGTGTGTGTGTGTGTGAGGAAAGGCTGACAAAGAGGATATTTGTGTCACAAGCGGGGGAACAAGAAGAACGGAGGGACCAAATCAGAGATGGAAGAATGGAGAGAAAAAGATTGTAAGCAATCGGGACCTGAACATGCAGGGGGATGAGAGGCGTGCACGGTAAAGAGTGAATTGGAACGATGTGGTATACAAGATTCAATGTGCTTGTCAGTGGACTGAACCAGGGTATGTGAGGCGTCCCTGTTAACTACGAAAAGGTCTGTGGGGCCTGGTTGTGGATAAGGTGCTGCGGTTTCGTTGCATTACTTATGATATCTAAAGAATGCATGTGAGCGGATGTTGCCTTTCTTCGTGTACTCTCAGTGCAGCCTTGCTACCGCGAGGAATGGCGATCAAATGTGTGTGTGTGTGTGTGTGTGTGTGTGTGTGTGTGTGTGTGTGTGCGCGCGCGCGCATGTGTGTGTATTCTTAATGTGCACCTCTGGCGAAATTGGAATATGAATTATGCAGTATGAGTATACTTATTATCCCTGTAAAGATTGTAAACTATTGTGAACTATGAGAGTAAAAACAGAGAAAACCTTTAAATTTGTCTGAGATTTAGTATACTAGAGCTGTCTGACTTTCTCTTAGTAAATTGAAGTGATAATTTACGACTTGAGGCTTCGAACAAAGCAACTGGCAACGATGAGGCTAATAGTAACGTCCTATTGGTACTGAGGCGAGCTTCTTAATGTCAACCGAGACAAGTTTAGCGAGGAGGTCTTCTTCAGTGAGAGACGACGAACACTCAGGGCACAGTGTACATAGACGAGGAGACTGAGTGAATGTAAGTACTGTCCACCCAGACCCAGGTTTATGAATCAACCTTACGGATATATATATATATATATATATATATATATATATATATATATATATATATATATATATATATTCCTGAGTCGACGGGGAAATGAAACACGATAACCTCCAAAGTGCACTTTTGTGTAATAATCACACCATCAGGTGAGATACAAGAAAGAAATATAACAGTCACTTGATATAACTATCTATTTATCTCTCTCTCTCTCTCTCATATATATATATATATATATATATATATATATATATATATATATATATATATATATATATATATATACACGCACTGTAAGTAGCCTTTCAAACTCTAAGCTTAGAGTTGTCACATACCTCCAACTGTAGTATCTTACTACCGGTCGAATCCTTGACATTTCGACGGCATGACCTAAAGTATCACGTGTGAGCTAATCTCCTACCAACTCCGCCAACACCAGGAAAAACATCCTCTCTGACATCTAGACCGAGACGTCCACGGAGAACAGTTACACACCATTCTGTGAAGTCTCGTAGTCAAGAGAGGGAGAGAGAGAGATTCCGGGAGACATTAAGCTGACCAAAGCTGCCACTGCAGCTGTGGGTGACAGCTGGAGGAGTAACTCCTTCTTCATGCACGTAACGGTATATATGATAAATGTAGTTAACGAGGAACTGCTCACCGGGAGCTTCAGGAACGTCTATGGCACAGAATTATCATGACCTGGCATGAGTGCCACACAGTGGACCTCAAAGCATCTGTTCCCGTTCACTCTCAGGGAGGAGTGTCTGTTGTTGAATACACCGCCGTTGTGCAGAACCTCTGTTATCTGGTACGCGGTGTGTACTCTGGAGACAGGAAGATTGCCTAAAGATAGCCAAACCAACGGTAATGGTCCCTTCCCTCACTAGTATTTTTCCCTTTTTGATATCTTCATATGTTCCATGTCAAATGTGATACGAGTAACATTATCCATTTCTTGATAAACGAGAGATAAGAAGGATGCTCTTATCTTGTTGATCTCATAGAATTAAGATACGGGAATTCATCCAATGGCACAAGGATTAAAATATAGTAAATATTACGTAATTATCCACTTCAGTTTGGGATATTATCATTGATGTATGTGGTCCTACACCCACTGTGAATGACAGGTACTCCTACCAGACGCAGCACCGACTGAGCCAATGATTCACTCACTGGTCTCCTCCTCTGACGTTGACTGTGATAGCGTCTGACTGGCCCTTGGGGTTAACCGCCATACTATTGAATCCTACAACAGCCCTGGCGATCCCCGGGAAAAGTGTCGGGTACATAGTGTTCAGAGGACGTTCCTCAACGTTGAACACAAGTCTCAACTTCTCCCCCAGAATACTGGCAAGAAGAGGAGGAAGAAAACAGGATAATCCTAACCGTCTTCCCGCGATCCTTTACCTCCATCATTATAGGATTACTGGCAAGAGTACTTTGGGGTTAGAACTTCCTGGAAAAGTAAGTTAGAATAAGAGGAAAGAGGATCATATTACCTCCATATACGATTCTCTTCATAAGTACATATATATCATACATATCTATACTACTCTAAAGCTCGAAGCCTTTGTGTTTAACCACAACTGGAGTTCGGGGAAAGAAAATGAGGCGACGACGAAATAGAATGTTTTGATAACCTTGAACTAAAAAAAAAAATAAATATGAAAAGACAGCAGGATTATGGTAGCTAATGATGATGTAGTGTTAATACATTACGAATAACTCTTCAGTGCTATAACATTACTACATCAATGCTTCTTTTCTGTACAGCAGAAACATGTATCAAATATAATCACTTAAATAATTACTCACAAAACAGATCTTTCGTCTTGCATGAACGCATTCTGCGCAATGAAATGTCTGTATTAAAAGCAAATTCTTTATAGTATTAAGACACTGAACCAGAAGGCCCTTATGGTGAAGAATCTCTCTCGTGTCCTAATTAAGAAATGCAGCACATATGACCCCGACAGTGGGAATTTCGCGCTAAGGGTCACTTGTGCGTTGTTCCAAACTGTATTCTTCGTGCATCTGGTGCACTTCTCCTACGTATGAATCACGAGACATAGCCAGCGGAACCATGTGTATACCCTGATCTGTGCAACTGTGAATACAAATTACATGAAATAATATACAAAATGAATGCATATACACATGCCTTGAAAATAATGGAACATGTGTCTTAAACTCCACGATTGTATCTTTTACTTCTTGTCTTAAGATTAAGACGAAGAAATTACGAAATGACTTTTGTCAGTTCTGGAATTAAAGAAGAAGAGTTAGAAGTCCATCTTCACCTGACGCAATCTGTGAGCCACTTGATTGCCCTGAAAGCACACAAACTGACTTTTACACCGCTGATTACTTGACGTGATCCCTCAGACCGAGGTGCTGAACACACAACTGCTCCTTATCTGTTACGATGGTGATACACTTCTATGCTGGAGTCATACTGCTGTTACCACCCATTGATAACTACCAACTCTTACTGAACACGGAGGAAATTTCACACGCGTGGGACCCCCGTCTTTCGAAATTTCTCTATCATTCGACTTTCTCAGTTTTTGCATGTTTTCCTTACTTCCTATGTCCTCATCCAGTTTATTCTATTCAGCCACGACTCTTGTACTATGTAAAGTACTTTCCTATACGTTTTTAAACAAGTTTCTGGCTAATTTCATGTTATGTCCCAGGGATTTTCTATCCTTGTATCTTTCGAGGATCTGTTTACTGTCTACGTCATCAGTTTGGATTAAATCCTGGTATATATACTGCTATATTGGTGCTGTACTGCTTTGCTGGTGTTGTACTGCTGTGTAAGTGTTGTACTGCTGTGTTGGTGTTGTACTGATGTGATGATGTTGGACTGCTGTGTTGATGTTGTACTGATGTGTTGATGTTGCACTGCTGTGTTGGTGTTGTACTTTTGTCTTGGTGTTGTACTGCTGGGTTGGTGTTGTTCTGCTGTGTTGGTGTTGCACTGCTGTGTTGGTGGTGTTCTGTTGCGTTATTGTTGTACTGCTGTGTTGGTGTTGTACTTTTGCCTCGGTGTTGTACTGCTGGGTTGGTGTTGTTCTGCTGTGTTGGTGTTGTACTCTTCTCTTGGTGTTGTACTGCTGTGTTGGTGTTGTACTCTTCTCTTAGTGTTGGACTGCTATGTTGGTGTTGTGCTTTTGTCTTGGTATTGGACTGCAGTGTTGGTGCTGGACTGCTATTGTGTTTGTGCTGTAATGCTGCGTTGGTGTTGTGCTGCTGTGTTGTGTTGTACTGCTCTGATGGTGTAATACTGATATGATGTGTAATACTGCTCTGCTGGTATGCTGCTGTTGTGTTTTTGCTGTGCTACTGTGTTGGTGTTGTACTGCTTTATTGCCGTGCCGCTGTTGTGTTTGTGCTGTACTGCTGTGTTGGTGTTGGACTGCTTTGTTGCTGTGCTCCTCTTGTGTTCGTGCTGTACTGCTGTGTTGGTGTTGGACTGCTGAGCTCGTGTTGTTCTGCTTTGCTCGTGTTAAGCTGCAACGTTGGTACATATTCGTCCGGCCAGGAAGGACCTATGAGGGATGTTTGGAGCATTCATCTGAGGTGATCAGAAACCAAATTATAAAATCATATTGTCTACGATAACGTCCATCATCCGTTATCTCAAGGACAACCCTCGTAATCTTCAGCAGGCCTGGAGCAGAAGTTAAGCCATCAGATCCTGTCAATGGATTTCGCAATGCCATTACCTTAACAAGATCCACCAAACCTCTCCTCCGCCTGACTCCTCCTAGACCGTCATCTGTCTGGGAACCGTAATACCTTCTGTGCAGCGAGTCTGATGGCATCGTAGAGGGAGGTGCTCCAGGTTTGATTCGTAATTACCCCAGGACGCATTTCTGGGCTGCGCTACTTCCAGTAGCAGGGAAATGTGATGACCTTGGAGTGAGAAGTTCTTTGTTTGTCTTCCCCATGAACTGTCTCTCTCACACCCGTCTCATGCCCGTCTGCTCCACACACTCATCATAATTCACATCTCCTCAGATCATCTTCCATCTCTTCCAAACCCTCAGCGTCTCACTCTCCCTCCTTTCTAAGTTCTCCTCCTGCACTATTCTCTCACCCTTAGCCCCTCTACACATCCTCCCACCGCTTCCTCACCTCCACACCTCCCCCCCATACTCCACTTTCCCTCCCTCCGCCCCCTCAGTCATCACTTCACCACACACCTAGATCACCGCCATTGAGCGTCGCTGGAGCAGAGCGCCACCTCTCACGCCCCAAGAGCCACCCGAATCTTTCCCACACTTCCACTTCAAACACACGCAACCAAGTCTTTGACCGAGGCAACTTCCTGCTGTCTGGACGTCTGTCTCGTGCGTTAACCGTCAGTCAGTTCCAGGCGCCTGCCTGAACCCACGTGGCCTGGAAGACCCACAATGCCGTCTAGACAAACACGTTTACCCCATCCATCTCACGGAGTCCAGGTACGCAAACGCCAACTAGAGATTTCCAGCGGTGCCTGGATAGATGTATGCTACAGCAGACACGCCGAGGAATGGCTGGGTAAACAAATGCCAACCAGAGACATCTCGTGGTGTCTGAGACAACACACGTTAATTTAGAGTCATCTAGTAACGCTTGGGTAAACATATTTGACAACAGGGGGGGTCAAGTGATGGCTGAGCACATATGAAGGTGCCTGAGTAAAACCTTGAGGGAGTTTTTCTAATGTTAGCTGAGATAGTTCCAGAATCTGAGGCCATCCTCCAGGCCATCTAATTGACGCTATATTTATCACACACACACACACACACACATATATATATATATATATATATATATATATATATATATATATATATATATATATATATATATACATATACTCTAACCTGAGCTAGGTGCCTCTTTTATCGACCAACCTCTTAGGATTAATGAACAACTGTAGTGACTGTGGACCAACTGCCGCAACCAGGATTCGAACCTATGCACTCGACCCTGGGAGGCACGTGAATGCGTCGCTCTCAGAAACGCTAACCATCATAAACACATGTTAAACCACATATACCTAGTGGTGCCTGCTCAAACACATATGACGCTAGAGCCAGTCACTTAGTGGTGTCTAAGGAAATATATATCACCCAGACACATCTAGTAATATTTAGGTCAACATGTTAATAACTCTTATGGAAATTCTCCTCGTCCCAGAAACACCTTGCGATCGCTTGATAAACATTTATTAGACGAGCGATTATCAGAAAATATCTGATAAACGCAACATAAAGGCCTACTACACACTCAAGGGGGGAAAAAGATAATGTTTGTTGGAGATCAAAGCCACATCGGTACGGGAACCTTCTACCGTCCGGGACGAGATGCTGTCGAGAGGTGAGTAGTGGCGGCTCCACGGATGCTTTCCAGCTGCAGGAATCATAAATATATCGTGGACATGGCGACGGTGATTCTCGGGCAATAAGAGACGCTGTTGGGAAGTTCCTGGTAATATTTTGCTGGGGTTTCCTCTCACATATTACCAGTGGTATGAAATGGAATTTCGCTCGCTACTTATCCTCGTTTTCTTTTGTATTTTATTCTCAAATAAACAAGACGTACGGGTGGCGTGTGTGTGGCTGTGAGGGAGGCGTAGCCACAAGGGTTGATAATGTGTGGCGGCGAGAGAGACGTGGCCACACAGCTGACACTGAGCGTGGCGGAGAGGGAAGACGTGACCCTATAACTGACGGTGGATGTGTGGGAGAAGCCCACTGCTCTGCACTTTATTATGGTCCTTACGTAACGGATGGCTATCAGTTACCTGGGATGGGAGCGAGAGGAGCTTGCGTGGAAGGAAGAGACATAAGGGGAAATTCTATTATAGAAAGCGCGTAAGGTAGGGACATGTGGAGTGAATGAATGTCCAAGATACGAAGAGGAAGGAGAAATACGTTTATTAAAGGAGAAATTGAATGAGAGTTACAAGAAAGATATTACTGGGCCGATAATCTCTCTCTCTGGTTGGTCATATTTACTTATGTCGCAGTTAATCTTCAAGAATAGACACCTCTCAATAAAACCTCTCCAAGAAACTATACTGAACTGTAAATATCTCTAAGAATGTTTAGGCCATAATAGAACGCATATACCGAGAGAGGAAACAAAAAAACGAAGTATAGAAAGAAAAATTACGGAAATTCAATTACCTTTCGCAAATCATTTCTTTTCTTTCTTCACTCTTTCTCTTTCTGTGTCGCTTTACCCACTACCTTACCTCAAGCTCGAAGGGTACCACTGATAGTTGGAAGGTTGCCACTAGTAGCTGGTCGGCAGTGGTGGCAGGGAGACCACAAATACCAGCAGGACGACTACTACTGGAAGGTAGGATAGTATCAAATGCTAGAAAGCCACCATGAGCAGTCGTAAGGACGTCAAAAGCAGTTGGAAGGCCACTTGTAGGAAGGCCGCCAGCGACAGCTGCAAAACCACCATTGGCAAACATGAGGCCACCATCAAGCAGCTGTAAGACAACGATGGCAAGTAAAGCGTCCGCTTCTGGCAGGTGGAGGCCGTTACTTGTAGCTATGGCACCACAAAATGCCCGGAGGCTGACGCTAGCAAATGGGACACCACTACTGGCAGGCGGCGAGCCATCACTTACGCCAGGATGACCGGCGCTGGAAGACGGGACTCCACCAGTGGGAGGCAGGAAGCCAGCCAGCCAGCAACACTGGCGACTGGAAGGAAACCAATGACAAGTCGGACGCCAACACCTACAAGGTTACCCTACTTGGTTACAACGCCGCTCTTAGTTTGCTCTTAGATGTCTCCTTCCTTCCATTTCCTTTTGTCTTCCTCCTCCTCCCTTCGTCAGTGCCTGCGGGGAGGCCGCCTACACGAACGGAGGAGTGCACGACTGCACCCTTCATCCTTGGAATGCTCCCCCTGACACAGTCACATCCCCTCACACTTCCCTGCTCTTCTCCCTATTCACTTCCTCTCTGTTAATCTCCCTCTCTTACCTCTGCCTCTCCTCCTTTTCCTATTACTCGCCCATCACTTCCATACTCCTCAGTTCTCCCCTCTTTCTGATGAAGAATCTCTCTCACTTTTCCTTCCTTCTCAATATCCTCTCCAGGCCGCCCCTCGCTCCCTCCTCCTACGTCTCCCTCCCTCCCTCACCCTCCAGACCAACAATCTTTGGCTTCAAACGCGCCACGTCGCTCTTCGTAGTAGCTTCCATTTTCTTCCATTTTTTTTTTGTGCGTTTCTTTTATTTTCAGAAACTGGAAAGTGTTTTAAAGAGTCTTAGATTTTTACTCTAAACTTTTCGAGGCCATAGTTCGTGTCTCGGTCTTATGGGCAGGGCAACACAGATAGTGTGCAATGGTCTGGAACCAAATATCTTCACTAGGACAACACTGCTGTGTTATACGGATTTGAAAACGATGAGGAATTTCTCACTATAAAGGGTGGGACACAGGCCTTTAAAAACAAATAAAAGTATAATACATAAGCAACAGAAAATGGTGAACAGAAGCAACTAGCTGAACGGTGAAATGATCGACACGAAAACAATATATATATATATATATATATATATATATATATATATATATATATATATATATATATATATATATATGTTTAACAAATACTCAACAATTACCAAAAACTTCGAAATATCTGAATCTGAGAATTCTTCCTAACGAAGGCCCCCCCCCCTCTCTCTCTCTCTCTCTCTCTCTCTCTCTCTCTCTCTCTCTCTCTCTCTCTCTCTTGTCATTACTTATATCAGGTGTTTACCAGCGGGAAATGTTGTAGGATAAAGTTTGTAAACTAAATATGATACACTACAGTACAAAATTCTAAAAGGATCGGTCCTGGTGTTACCTCAAAACCCTCTTTTCTCCAAAGGCTCCTGCAGCTAGAGGTTGCGCTACATTCAGTAGCAGGGGTAGGATGGACTTCGACGAAACTGTACTCTGCTACGTTCAACTTACGATGGCAACGTATCGGTTAAAGACAGCTGACAGCAGCGTGTACAGTGAAGTCATCACCATGCAACCCGTGACATATCAAATCCTACTCTAGTCACAGCTTCACTCTAGACCTGATGTTGAAGCTGAGAACAAATGTTTCTTATCTTGGGTAACTCTCTCTCTCTCTCCCAGAGGCATTAATCAGTTGATGTATACGCACACACACACACACAAAAAAAAAAAATCCTCACACATTTGTGTTAGACAATATGACACAACGGACGAAACATTTGGACAATGAGCACAAGACAAAATATACAATGTAGATTATACTATTTCGTAACGGCCATAATGTGCCTTATTTCTATTTCGATATCTAATACCATAGAGAAGCAGCTACCGTTATTATCAGGAAATGAGTCTCGTATCTACTCTTACTAAACCTATCGAGAGCAGAGGTGTCGTAGTGTTCATTTTGAAATCTATCGGACCAGTTCGTAAATATGATTTATTCATTGGGTGTACGTTTACGTTAAAATATTTCGGTAAAACGAAAAGACAGTTCCTTGTACTCTCGTATCTGCGATGCCTGGTGTCTGTAGCTGTAAATGAAGAGAAATAGGAAGCGTGGATATCTGTCAGGTGTTCTCTCTCTCTGTGGGATTAAAGTTCTCTCTGACTGAAGTGTCGAGCATCATTCTCGGTCTTGTAATTTTGGTAATGGCAGTCGTGTAAAAGGAGTAATACCCTCGTGGGACTCCAAAAGGATTAGCGACGGCTCCGTAGCAAACTAGCACTTTAGTGGCTGTCAAGTTTCACTTCTTTGCCCCAGGCTGGAGGATTTTTCTTTCTGCCTTACCCACCCGTGCACAAACTGGTTTCTAGTCCATAAATACACAATCTCTCCATCTCACACACACAATACTTGACACGTAACTCGTACAACTCGTTCTTCGTAACTCAGTTTCCCTGCTGTGAGCGGTGAGCGCTAGCCCTGTCTTCAGGCAAAATTTCATCGTATATACTCTCTCACTGCAGTAAGGTACTCTCTTAAGTGCAGATAATCCACCAGTAACCCTGGGACACACCACAAACGACCCTCATAACCTATGTTCGTACCACCACCACACACGACCCTCAGAACTGGTGTCTGTACCACCACCACACACGACCCTCAGAACTGGTGTCTGTACCACCACACACACGACCCTCAGAACTGGTGTCTGTACCACCACACACACGACCCTCAGAACTGGTGTCTGTACCACCACCACACACGACCCTCAGAACTGGTGTCTGTACCACCACACACACGACCCTCAGAACTGGTGTCTGTACCACCACACACACGACCCTCAGAACTGGTGTCTGTACCACCACACACACGACCCTCAGAACTGGTGTCTGTACCACCACACACACGACCCTCAGAACTGGTGTCTGTACCACCACACACACGACCCTCAGAACTGGTGTCTGTACCACCACACACACGACCCTCAGAACTGGTGTCTGTACCACCACACACACGACCCTCAGAACTGGTGTCTGTACCACCACACACACGACCCTCAGAACTGGTGTCTGTACCACCACACACACGACCCTCAGAACTGGTGTCTGTACCACCACACACACGACCCTCAGAACTGGTGTCTGTACCACCACACACGACCCTCAGTGCTCCCCACTCCACCTCACTCTACAGAGGCCGTAACTACATTCCTCACATAAAGGCAGTAGCAGGACACGGGTAATGTGGGAGTAATGAGAGTTGTAGCGTCGTAGCTCATGCTTGGCAGGCCAAGGTCCCCCTAAACCTCATGATTCCTGCCTCTACCTTGACCAAGAGCACCGTGGTGTGCGGTGTGTGAATATTCTGCTGCTTAATCTGCGACTTCTGATTCAACCTTCGAACGGATATCATCAGCAGTCATTCTGTATCCCTGCGAACTTCCAAATAGTCTACGTAATACAGACGACGTTTTAAGCTGTTGGATGTAAGCATAGCTCACTCGTAATGAATAAACATTACAGTATGCAAATACTTGGTAAAGCTCACGCGAATCTCTTACTAAAAAGATGTTTCCAACAACTGATATAATTTCCCTGACTGACTGAGGAAGACTTGATTTCGAATGACGAAAAAACACGTATACACAGAAACAACTACAAGCACACGCTCGTACCACGATATAAAAGAGGAAAACACGAGCATATAACACGCACACACGTATACAAAAATGCATTTACAACTACATATACACAAATATCATATGATATATATATATATATATATATATATATATATATATATATATATATATATATATATATATATATATATATATATTAGTAACAGTATATGAGAAGAGTGGAAGAGTGAAATGGTACAATTATTCGACTTTATGACAGTGATGGGCCGAGCGTATGGTTGTCAAGTATTGTATAATTGATACATACGCTGGTACTCTGTATGAGAGTAAAGTTCCACTTTCCAAAAGGCAGAAATACCTCCAAATTTCTCTTTCTACCAATTCGCTATTCCTCTTTCATTTCATAAATAAATGTTTATAAGGAAAATTATCACAGGTAACCCATTACGACAGGAGGTTTAAAGCATATGGAGAAAGACCATAAACCCACAGCGAACTCTCCCCCAAAAGGTGTCTGATCCCATTAACAAAGGCCTTTACTGCACGATGCTTTGATGATGGAGGATGGAACTGAACTCTTGTTTGCTCGGTAAACAATGAAGCACCACGACCACCTCGAGTGCCCCTATGGACGCATTGTTTACCGTAGTTATTACGGGACGACCATCAGCCGTGTTCTGCACTATGGCACACGGAGAGGAATGATCAGTGATGATGTTCTCAGAATAATTAGAGTTACCTGAGAGACCCACAGATAGATAGATAGATAGATAGAATGGGTAGCCATGAACACCAGTAGAGGCACATGGTGCATATCGGACATTCCAGCAGCATTCATAACGTGGCTAGTGATCAGTAACCAATCAAACTCCAGCACGACAATTTCATCAAATTTAGAGGTGCATGTTGCTCCCAGCCTCACGCTGGTCGGCTGTCAGACTCAACCTGAGAGAGAGAGAGAGAGAGAGAGAGAGAGAGAGAGAGAGAGAGAGAGAGAGAGAGAGAGAGAGAGAGAGAGAAGGTTGATTAGCTAGCTCTTTCACTGCTACTGTAGCAGTGGGGTCTATGACTCTATAGCACATCCCTCGACCTTGATACAGTCTTAAGAAAGGGAGGGAAGTCGAGAAATGGTCATAGATATGATTGAAAGATGGAGATGGTGGAGGAGGAGCGAGTACAGGTAAGGATCCAGGTGGAGTGTACCCCATCTGGTATCATTGTCCTTGACCTTCACCTATTTGCCACCCAGGTCTCAGCGCCTGCCAACACCTCACTCCCACAGCCACGTCACTTCTGCAATGATTACGAAATTCTCACGTTCATCCGTCCCTTCACTGATGCTCTTAACTACTAGCTACTTAAACCCGGGTATCTGAAATTCAGCTGTCTTGTCCAAGTAACAGAGAGACATATTCACAGTGGGCCTGACTTGGCAAATGCTCGAGCGTGGCGCTTTGATGGCCAATTTAACTTTTGTTCTAACTCTATGTGGCAGTCTCTCTGATGACAGCCCTCCTCCTGTCCGTCTCTCGTTATCAATGACTACTGCTCTTTCTGCTGACAAGTGTAGTTGTGGCGACTACCACCTTCCTTTGTCCCGTTCTTGGCTATGATTCAGTACGAGTCTCAAGTGTAAGGCTGACAAGAAGATCAATATCCTCACAGACGATGAAAACTACGAGGCAAAAAGCCTGGGATGATAACATTTTGCATTGATAGTACTTAGGATTCTCGTTCTGGTTTCTCTTACGAATAAACTCTTGAAGTTTATTCAGGTCTGCGTCCGATATTGTTGGTTCTAGCTCCAGTGTGAGGATAGTAAGAGGATTTCAGTCGAAGTAAAACATTTACGATTTTAAATTTCTAAAAATTCTTCATTTTGCGTCTTGTTTCTTTGCGAAATATATTTCCCCTCTATTCTATTCCACCCTTTTTGCATATTCACAAAACATTATAGCTTTCCTCTCATTCTCTCTCCCTCCATTCTTTTGCACTGTACAATTCCCATCCCACAATACATCGTACTTGCTAACTCCTCTCCCTTCGTGTATCCTCCCCTCCAGGCTCCACAACCTGTCACACATACCTTTCCTCACGTGATCCCCTGGGACCTGCCCGGTATACCCCATGGCAGCCTTCACTATCCACAACACCGTCATATCTATCCCTTCCCCCTTGCCGCCTTCCTCCATCTCCCTCAAACCACTCAACCCGTCTCTCAAAACTCCCTTACACGTGATCCAAGTGTTAGGGGATGACTGGTGGTGCTCCGTTTAGTGGTACCAGTGTTTATCTATTGCCGCCCAGCACAGCACAGCACCTCTAGGCCACTGCCCCTCCTACATCCACCCCTAACCTCCCAACTCTGGTGTTAGTAACTGGAGACCGCATCTGGCTCCTTCATGTCTGTCCGGCGCGAAATATACGAGGTACAAAAATTCTTTTACCTGCGGGTACCAAGCATGTGTGTGTCTGCATCCTCTACTTAACAGGTTTGTTGTATCTTTTAAGAAACGCATGAAATCAGAAATCACCGCTGGTTCCACGTGTTTTGAACGAGACAAGCGAGCATAACGGTCCTGAATGAAGAGGACTCGCCGGTGAAATATGAAAATTATGACTTTTGAGAATGAATCGTACGTGGAATTAAGCAAGTTATAGACTAAATCTTGTTATTGTAACAGAAAAGAAAAATCTGTACTTGCATTTCATTCCTGAAACTGTAATATTTTCTTCCCCGAAGCAGAGCATCATATCACAGATCCCGGGTGGTGTATACGAAGGAAGAAAAAAAACGCCAGATAATGATATATAAAGAACATTATACCGAAAGCATATTTTGCCTACAATTTTCCTGGATTCAGTGGGAGATATATTGATCAAAGACCCTACATTAATAAGCACATATCTGGGACTACTGAACTCAGTTTACAGAGGCACAAAATTAACATAATAATTATATATGAACCGAACTTTAAGTAAACACAAAGCCTTAATTATGCTTACTCCCCTGGCATTACGAGTTCTGTACACTTGCTGTGATGGCAAATATGAGAGAGAGGAAAGTGTGACAAGTGAGGATAGTGTGACAGGCGTGGATAGTGTGACAAGTGTGGATAGTTTCATGACTGAGGATAGTGTGACAAGTGTGGATAGTGTGACAAGCGTGGATAGTTTCACGACTGAGGATAGTGTGACAAGTGTGGATAGTGTGGCAAACGTGGATAATGTTACAAGTGTGGATAGTGGGACAAGTGTGGATAGTGTGACAAGTGTGGATAGTTTGACAAGCGAGGATAGTTTGACAAGTGTGGATAGTGTGGCAAACGTGGATAATGTGACAAGTGAGGATAGTGCAACAAGCGTGGATAGTTTGACAAGTGTGGATAGTGTCACAAGTGATGATAATGTGACAAGTGAGGATAGTGTGACAAACGTGGATAATGTGACAAGTGAGGATAGTGTGATAATCGTGGATAGTTTGACAAGTGAGGATAGTTTGACAAGTGTGGATAGTGTGACAAGGGAGGATAGTGTGACAAGGGAGGATAGTGTGACAAGTGAGGATAGTGTGACAAGTGAGGATAGTGTGACAAGTGTGGATAGTGTGACAAGTGTGGATCGCGTGACAAGTGTGGATAGTATGACAAGTGAGGATAGTGTGACAAGTGTGGATAGCGTGACAAGTGTGGATAGTTCGACAAGTGAGGATAGTGTGACAAGTGTAGATAATGTGAAAAGCATGGATAGTGTGACAAGTGTGGATAGTGTGAAAAGCGTGGATAGTGTGACAAGTGTGGATAGTGTGACAAGTGTGGACAGTGTGACAAGTGAGGATAGTGTGACAAGTGAGGATAGTGTGACAAGTGAGGATCGCGTAACAAGTGAGGATAGTATGACAAGTGAGGATAGTGTGACAAGTGAGGATATTGTGAAAAGCGTGGATAGTGTGACAAGTGTGGATAGTGTGACAAGTGAGGATAGTGTGACAAATGGTGATAGTGTGACAGGTGTGGATAGTGTGACAAGTGTAGATAGTGTGACAAGTGTGGACAGTGTGAAAAGCGTGGATAGTGTGACAAGCGTGGGTAGTGTGACAAGTGTGGATAGTGTGACAAGTGTGGACAGTGTGAAAAGCGTGGATAGTGTGACAAGCATGGGTAGTGTGACAAGTGTGGATAGTGTGACAAGTGTGGACAGTGTGACAAGTGATGACAGTGTGATAAATGAGGATAGTGTGATAAGTGAGGATCGCGTGACAAGTGTGATGTTTACACAGGTGGCCTCGTCGTTGATGCAGTCGCCTCTGGGTCTAAACATGAAGGGTGAGATCCGTGAGGAATTTCTATAAGAAGACCAGACATCATGTAGAAAGGAGTGGCATTTACTTGTTGCTGTGTTGATCCGGGGCACAGCGTTATCTTGCCGTGGCTCGCACGCAATACTGATCATATGCTTCGACTGTCATCTGACATTTTGAAACGGTTCATGGAAACGTGAAAACCATTTATAAACCAGTAAGCAACGCATGAGTCAGGGTAACATTTAACAACGAAATATATCTACATCAGAAAGGTCACCCATCTGTTCCTATGGTCTTGAATAACTTAGCGTATTGGGAACACCAAGATGTGGGAGCACATCATTGAAACGTGGTCAATATACATCCTTCATTCATGGTTATAAACATCTTTACCACGGCGGAAGTATACCACTAACTCATAGGACCAGCATCACGAAAACAGAACAAATAGTACCATGAACAGTGTGAACAAACACGGTGAAAGTATCACCAAAATACAATGAATACGTAGCCAATGTGAGGTGTTGACATCAACAAGACAGACGATATCACCAGCGTACTGACCCCCGACACCAACAGATATTGAACAATATCATCCACAGATGCTGAACATGATCACCACCACTGCCTACAAATAACCACAGACAGAGTCGACGTATCAGCAACACAAAAACATTACGACAGTAAACATATCGTAGAATGAAAGCCCGTGCCAGCAACACAGTGTGACCCCCTGACATCAAAACTATGAAGACGCCGTAAACACAACACCGTTCCTCATTCACATACAATGATCACACGGCGAACACGCCACTAAAACAAGTTCCCCCTCACCCTTATGACAATGGACATCCTCATCACACACACACACATAGTAAGTGTACTACCATCATCCCTGAGTGATGGCCACGCTATTACATGTATACCAACGCCGCTCCTCCCATTTCCTACCCTGGCTGCTGCCAAAAACACCCTAAAGAATACGTTGACCTTTGACCTCCGAGAGTTGTTAACTACAGCTCCGCCGACTCTGAGGGGTTGAAATTGAATCACTAATCATATTTTGGCTAGTGGTGGTCCGCTGTGCTTTTGTGAAGTTCCCGGCAACAATGGGGCTCCACAGCTTCTTGTGAAGACATTCTTCTCTGTAGCCTCATTGTTGGAGTGTAGTTATGTATCCTTGTTCTATAGAGAAGCAGAGTCGTGGAAGGGAGTGCGAGTGTGTGGAGTCATACGAGCCGCGAAATGCGGAAAGAGAGAGCGGCGGCAGAGGAGCGGTTTTGTCTGGGAAAGGACGCTGTGGGCATGAACAGAGAGAGAGAGAGAGAGAGAGAGAGAGAGAGAGAGAGAGAGAGAGAGAGAGAGAGAGAGAGAGAGAGAGAGAGAGAGAGAGATGCTTGGCAAGGGACGTGGAGAGAGAGATAACCGGAGGGTTAGAAGTAGAGAGCAGACAGCACTGAGAAGATATTCAGGGGGACACGGTTGAGGGACACATCACTGTTTTCCCATCGCACACAACTGGACCGAGTGGCAGGCACCTGAGTGTTGACAACGACTGACAATTACCCGCTTCCACAGGAGACACATCTAAAGTCTTTGTGTCACACGAAAACATGTTACTGTAGAGAATCTTCAAGATGGGATATTAACAGACCATCAATAAAAAGCTACAAGTACACACTGATCAAATAGGATCTTTGACGTGGATCTGGCCACGTACATGTCTATGAAAGCGTCCCTTCCACCGACCCACAGTAGTGGGAAAGATGCCAAACTTGGACAAAAATGCCAAAAAGAAGAAAAGTCAGTAAAGCCGACTGGAAATCCGAGAGAAGGTTCCTGACGTTTACAAAGGGAAATTAATCAGGGGTGAGAGAATGAATCCCAGAGGAAAGGTCGAGGGTAAAAAATGTCTGGAAAAACGAGAGTAAGTGTAACAAAGCCCTAGCTGAGAGGGTGTTGCTGACCAAGATTCGCCAGTGATTCGCGAGTCGTGAGAGGACTGCGACGTGCTGTCGTAGGAGAAAGTAATGCGCAACACAAGGCGGTGCAGCTCGCTGTCTCCCCCAGCTGGAGCAAAACGCTATAACGTTGCTGATGGCTCTATTAGGGAAAGATTTTGCCACTGGTTGGGCTCTAGAGTTAGGAGAACTAAGCTCTAACTCAGGGGTTTGCCTAGATCGAGTCTGAGGAGGGATGTGTTACCTGAAAAATCTGCTAACATTCTGTCAAGTGGAAAATCTTCAGCATAAGACATTTAATTGTGTACCAATTTCAAGCTAAGCCATGACTGTGATATCTTTTCTTTTTTAACACTGACGAGGAAGCACGGTGAAAGAATTTCTGAAGCCCGTGTTCGAGAAGTGAAGATATACGAGGGATGGACAAAAAAAAAAAGATATATACGTCTCTAGCTAGGCTCATGGATATCCTGCGAATCATAAAGGGGAGGAATTTCATCTGAGAGACTGGATGGATGCTGGCTGTAAATCATGAAGTTATTGGTTGAAAAGGATGTGGGAGGAAGCTGTGTGGCTGGGTGGTGAGGGAGGCCCCACACTGCTGCTGCTGAAGACATCCGCCAAGGACCAGGAGGATTGGATTGGAATATAGAATCTAGACTTATAAGCCAAGCACTGGAGCATCTAAGGCTGTTCAGTGCTCTTAATACAGATAAGAATATTCTATATTAGGAATTCATTTTAGCCATACCAAAAGGGGTTCCTCCCCTGGCTCAAACAAATGACTAGTTCCAGTTCTGATCGACGAAGGGAAGAAGGAAAAGTATAGGAGGAGAGGCACTAGCCCACATGTGTTGGTGTGAGAGCTCAAGCTTGACCTTTGGTTAAACCCACGTACCAAGGAAAGGAAAATCCACGCTGCCATAGCTCAAGCCATCACTGCTCCACACACAAACTTCACCACCACCACCACCACCTGCAGCGTTGAGGTCCATGTAGATCGGAGGGAGAGAGATCAGGAGGGTGTTGGTTCATGGAGGAACGAACGCATATGGCTCAGAGTTAAAGACACAAGGTAAAGCTTTGGGAAATGTGACATAAGGTCTCGGGAAAATATCGAGCTGTCGTGGAAGAGGAGAAACATATGCCGGAGTAGAGTGAAAAGGATGTCGAGTCCAGTGTGTGACAATCTGGGTTTCATTACAAACATGAACATAAGGTTTTGGTGTGGGAAATGAACGATTTAGTAACAGAATCAGCTCAGGTGAAACGCACGAGTGTTGTCATCTACTGTCTGGGGAAGAGGGGGCTGAGGCTTCTACAGTGACTACATGTCTACAGGATATCAATGTCCTCGTTTTTTTCCCCAAGCAGGTTTGATTATTCTCATTCCTTTCGGTGTCTATACCCTCTTCTTCTATCCACATTTGACGTTTATGACCATCATCTGCTTCACCCTATGCTCTGATTCTTCGTGTCTTCTTTTTTCGTTATTCTTCCTCCATCTCTCCTTCCCTGATACACTTCGGTAATTCAGGGTAACTTCGTATATTCAGCTCGTAGGCTAAGCCATCAGACTCACTCGTGTCACAGTCGTGCTCAAGGGCCTTACTGTTGTTCTCAGGGGTCGTGACTTCGTGCTCAGGGGTGATGACCTCGTGCTCAGGGGTCGTGACCTCGTGCTCAGGGGTCATGACCTCGTGCTCAGGGGGTCATGACCTCGTGCTCAGGGGTCGTGACCTCGTGCTCTAGGCTGGCACCATCGTGCTGAATGATCTTTACCGCCGTTCTTAAGGGCTGTGCAGTCTGGTTCAAAGAATTTAAGGACAAGAAAGTCGAGAGAGAAATGATTTCTTCAGTTATTCCACTACTATCACAAGTGCCGTGCGAGCCTCTGGTCATAGTAGTTATATCCACTGCTTCTTCTTCGACATGATCGCCACCAACAGGTCTTCTTTGTTTACCTTGAGCTTCCGTCACCCTCTTGGTCTCCCACCATAATCATCCCCTCACACACACACACACACACACACACACACACACACACACACACACACACACAAACGCGTCTCTGGAGCTCTAGCATAGAACCTTTTAAGGTTCTTAAGAGTTAATATTTCGTACCCCCTAGACTAGCCGATATACCACAGCTTTATTCTAACAATTTTCTTCTTATCTATGCTCAACGTTCACACAGGAGGCAGTTCTGTTATACACCTGGACAGTTAACTTTTTCACTGCTGTTCGGCTGCTGTGTTTAGGTCCTATAAACCTCTGTATTAAAAGAAAATGATGCTGTGTACAAAGCCTTTGCGATGTCCTCTGGCGAACGTGACCATTAGCTGATTGGCCATTAATCGCGTACAATGATCTGACCCTTAATGATCAGGTCACAGGCCATCCAGGACGGGTCAAAGGCATCTTCAGTCCGTTTCGGTTGAAAAATGTTCACCGTCATTAAGTTATGAAGAAGAAAACGAAAACGAACAAGAGACAAAGAGAAACAATATGCCTCCCTCCATGAAATGCTGGATCTATAATATTCTAACAAAAGGATGTTAAAGAATATTAGCAAAATGTGCGAGACTCATGGGCTAATTGTTAATTGCTTTGTTCCCAAGAGTAATGTAATTATTCCCTTGTTATCCTGCACACTTATACATGACGCTCCAACACACATGACGCTCCAACACACATGACGCACCAACACACATGACGCTCCAACACACATGACGCTCCAACACACATGACGCTCCAACACACATGACGCTACAACAGACATGACGCTACAACACACATGACGCTCCAACACATATGACGCTACAACACACATGACGCTCCAACACACATGACGCTCCAACACACATGACGCTCCAACACACATGACGCTCCAACACACATGACGCTACAACAGACATGACGCTCCAACACACATGACGCTCCAACACACATGACGCTCCAACACACATGACGCTCCACCACGCTACACTACATCTGAGTGTGTCATCCTCTATCATTCTAGATGACACCATAATGTACGACACAGTTTTATCGACACTGGAGATTCATGATACCCTTGCCAGCAGATAAGAGCCAAATTCACCTACTGGGCACTCAAAAATAATGCTATTTGATGGAGACATCAAATCCTCTGATTAAATGATCGAAAAATTAAAATCAAGGAAGAAAATGACAAATCATAACACGAAACACATATATCAAAGGTTTTGAACTGAAGGATAGACAGATGAAGTTCACCTTTTGTACAAGAAAATAAAAAAGAAGAGACGAATCTGCCACAAGAATGGGTTTAGTGTTGTCATCTTGGAAAACAAGAGAAACAAAATGAATGACCGACCTCACTGTGTACAACAACATTCATGCCCTCGCTACAGGAATAGGGTCGTGGGTCGAAATTAACCGCTGAGCTACATATAGTCCAGTGGTTCCTCACCGCAACCTTCCTCCACTAAATCCACTGAATCACAGGGACGGACCATGAGCTTTGAGCCTGCACTCGTTAGAACACAGAGGAGGGAGATATATCATACTGTACACTGACCCTCCTCTACTCCATCTCACCACCGACCTACTCCATCATACTACACATCACCCCCTCTACTACTCCATCATACTACACATCACCCCCTCTACTACTCCATCATACTACACACCACCCCCTCTACCACTCCATCATACTACACACCACCCCCACTACCACCCCATCATACTATAGACCACCCCCTCTACCACTCCATCATACTACACACCACACCCTCTACAACTCCATCATACGACACACCACCCCCTCTACCACTCCATCATACTACACACCACTTCCTCTGCAACTCCATCACACTACACACCACTTCCTCTGCAACTCCATCATACTACACACCACCCCCTCTACCACTCCATCATACTACACACCACCCCCTCTACCACTCCATCATACTACACACCACTCCCTCTACCACCATCATACTACACACCACACCCTCTACCACTCCATCATACTACACACACCCTCTACTCCATCATACTACACACCACACCCTCTACCATTCCATCATACTACACACCACTCCATCATACTATAGACCACACCCTCTACCACTCCATCATACTATAGACCAACCCCTCTACCACTTCATCATACTATAGACCACACCCTCTACCACTCCCTTAAGCTATACACCACACCCTCTACCACTCCATCATACCACATAACTACCCCAACACACCCTGCACCATCCCACAATACCCATTCGCTTCTCCAGCCCGCCATCCACGGCCGTAACGCAACCTCCACGAGCTTTAATCACACCATTCCCTCCCACCAAGCGCACCGTGCATCACTCCATATACTGCTGCTGGCAACCGTTCCTCCGCACTATCAGACCACACAACACCCCTGTGCAACCTCCACTCCTCTAACCACACCAACAATCACGGTGAACACGTTTTATACCACTCTACTACACTGTCCTCTACTCATTTGTTACCCCGACACTCACTCCCTTCACTACACTATCAGGTCATGTACCATTCCAAAGCCTCTTACGCTACAATCAACACATCGTCCACTACCCATACAGACCTCCCAGTACTTTCTCACACGCTACTCGTCATTCTTCCAAGTAGGAGAGACTCTATGCTCCTTGAGTGTGACCCATGTGTAGCTGCTGGCGTGCCAAACACAGAACTGTAAAAACTGGCCTATGCCAATGTCAACCGCAAGAGTAGCAAGAAGTGCTGGTAAATGACGTAGGTTCTGATACAAAGCTCTTAATATCACGACGGTTATCTTCGGTCTTGTTGTTTAGTAATGATTACCCCATCCCCACACAACCCCACCCCAGCAACGAACAGTAATAATACAGAGAACTTTATTCATGTTACCTTTATTAATGCCCCTCACCCATCTAAATAAAAACTTGTCATATCCCCTCTAGCCCTCCACCTTTTGAGTGTAAATTCAATCTCTCTAACCTTTCTTCATAAGTATGGTTTCTAATTCCATTGATCATTTTCGTTATTCGCCTTTGTACTCTCTTTCTCTAAACAATCTATATCAACTGCATGGTATTGAGCCTAAAACTGTACGGCATAATCCAACTGTGATCTCACCAACGCAAGATAAAGTTGCAATAATACTCTAGAAGTTTTACTGCTGACAATCCTATTTATGAATCCTAACATCCGATTAGCCTTATTACACACTTTAATACATTGTTGCCGCGGCTTCACATCCTTGCTCTTCAGTACCCCTAAATGTCTTTCGCATTCTGTTTTACCCATAGTAATATTGTCCAGTTTGTAATCAGTGTTCCAGTCTTTACCCACACAAAGTGTTGTACATCTATCTGTGTTGAATTCCATTTTCCATGTAACCGTCCATTCTGATAATCTATCTAAGTCCCTCTGCAAATTCGCTGAATTTTCATCAATTACGGCCCCAATTTTTGTATCATCAGCCAACTTACTTAAGTCGCTAGTTATTCCCGTCACCAAATCGTTAATATATATATCAAAACAAAAGCGGTCCAAGGATTGATCCCTGAGGAACACCACAGGCTACAATGCTCCAGTCCGATGTAACGCCGTTGATGCAGACCCTCTGTTTTCTGTCGGTGAGTCACGCCCTAATCCAATTAAATACACAACCCTCGATGCCGTGTGCCGCTATTTTTCTAATCAGACGCTCATGAGGTACTCTGTCAAAAGCCTTACTTAAGTCTAAGTATACAACATCATATCTCTTACCCTGATCAACGGTTTCAAATACTTTATTAAAGGAGGAGAGAAGGTTACTGAGACATGACCTCTCTTTTGTAAACCCATGTTGAGAATTCCTAATGAGATCATGATTCTCCAAGTGTTCCCGTATTTTGTCCGCTATATTTGATTCGAGAAATTTCCCCGCAAAAGATGTCAAGCTGATAGGACGAGGATTTGAGGCAATGGATCTATCCCCTTTCTTGAAGATGGGAACGACATCAGGTCTGAGCAAGGTACCTATCTCATCGACCAACCCCAAAGGGTGGATGAAGAGCTGGGATGACTGTGGACCGAGTGCTGCATACGTGTGAGGTATTCTTAACCCATCAGTTACATTCAGCTGCGCTCTTGTGCGCAAATGAAACTTCGCTCTCTGAAACGTGTAATTTAATATGGAGCTGTCCTGTAACTTTTGGCCACTCATGTACAAATATATATATATATATATATATATATATATATATATATATATATATATATATATATATATATATATATATATTTAATATCATCCCTGGGGATAGGGGAGAAAGAATACTTCCCACGTATTCCCTGCGTGTCGTAGAAGGCGACTAAAAGGGAAGGGAGCGGGGGGCTGGAAATCCTCCCCTCTCGTTTTTTTTTTTAATTTTCCAAAAGAAGGAACAGAGAAGGGGGCCAGGTGAGGATATTCCCTCAAAGGCCCAGTCCTCTGTTCTTAACGCTACCTCGCTATCGCGGGAAATGGCGAATAGTATGAAAAAAAAAAAAAAAAAAATATATATATATATATATATATATATATATATATATATATATATATATATATATATATATATATATATATATATATGACTTCCTTACCTCGCCTTTAATGTAACCTCTCCGTAACTGCACATTCTTCATGAGTCGTGTGTATTCCTTTACGATACGTCTCCCTTGATAAACAACGATCTATGTGTGTCCTCCCCCACTTATATACAAGGTTGACAGATTCGCATGTGTTCGGCTGACACTCGAGGGTGGGGAAAATGTCTTTTTCTCTGAATATTCAGCCTAGGCTTTGGAGGTGGAAATAATGACCGACGTAAATACATAAATGGCAAATTAGACCAGATTACTGCTGCTCGTGGGAAATTGTGAGACCTCGTGAGAGAGAGAGAGAGAGAGAGAGAGAGAGAGAGAGAGAGAGAGATCCATTCGTGCTTGGGAAACAGTGTGTGTGTAAAGCCCGTGTCTCAGGATGTGAGTGAGAAAGCAAGAGTGTACGAGTAAGAGCATGAAACCACGTCCATGAGAGAGTGTGAGAGGTCCGAGAGGAAAGTATGAAAAGAAGAATGAGGGGCCCGTTCATCAGGGAGATTCATGAGGCAAAGTAACCAAAATAGTGTGTGAGGTCCCATGCCAGTAGCGGAATATGAGACCTGTACACAAAGGAAGAATATGAGGCACTGTATCTGAGGTAGAATATGAGGATCTGTATCTCAGGTAGAATACGAGGCCCTGTATCTCACGTAGACTATGAAGCCCTGTATGTGACGTAGAATATGAGGACCTGCACCTGAGGTAGAATGTGATGCCTCTTAACAGAGTATGACCATTTACACTTGGGGAAGATTATAATGGTCCGTATTTGAGACGATCCAGACGCAGGTCTTGGGTCAGTACAAAGCTGCTCCAGGTGACTGTGGTCAATGACACTCCAGTCTCTGGTCTTTTGGCCATGAGAGAGTCACCCCAGGTCAGCAGGACACACACCACAGACCACACGATGGTCTTACCTCACCCCAGGTCAGCAGGACACACCACATATACATATATATATATATATATATATATATATATATATATATATATATATATATATATATATATATTATCATTATTATTATAATCATATATCATATATTATGCTCTGTCGCCGTCTCCCGCGTTAGCGAGGTAGCGCAAGGAAACAGACGAAAGAATGGCCCAACCCACCCACATACACATGTATATACATACACGTCCACACACAGCACATATACATACCTATACATCTCAACGTATACATATATATACACACACAGACATATACATATATACACATGTACATAATTCATACTGTCTGCCCTTATTCATTCCCGTCGCCACACCGCCACACATGAAATGACAACCCCCTCCCCCCGCATGACACGTGTATGTCCTTAAGAGGTCTCGTCAAGTCACTTGGCAGTGACGTGACATACTGAAGTTTGGGAGTTTTCGTGACATTCTAAGGCTGGCAGAACCTGTTGGTGATGGTGATGGTGGCGGTGGTGATGGTGGTGGAGAAGACGAGAGAATTGGACTGTGTGTGTGGAGTTGAGGAGGAGGTTGGAAAAGAAAATCCTATCTAAAGGTGTGATGGGAGACGGGTTGATGATATCTAAAGCAAGCTCAAAGAACGTGTACCAACAGATACCTTCGTGCACGAATACGAATGCAGATATTCGTGTCGATGGTAATTTGCCTATCCAGTTGTCTGTAAGTACCATTCAAAACAAAGTACAAAGTACCACCCAAAGTATCTAGTTTACCTGATCGCGTCGGCAGACTGGACCACCAGTAGCCTATACACATTTGAAGTCTAAATGTTAACTGGAAATAAAGGGATTCAGTAAATTTACAACTGAATTCGTTAAATGATGCAAACAATTCCACCGTGAGTGGGCCACGGGAATTATTGAGACCATTACAATTTCGTGGAAATGACTACAGTCATTTGCAATTCGTTGCATAATCACAAAATGTAATGAAATTTAGTTTGTAACTATGGATTTCCAATATCTCTCGCATAAAAGTGGGGACAAGAAATTTTTACGAGTAAAATTTTCGTTCTCCCTATAAAATATGGCACAGACACCATCAACTGTGCAGCATCATGTATAAAAGACCTTAGAGTTTGATGAACCTCCAGCAAAGGGAAATACATCAACTGTACACAGATGGTGCAACTTTGGCCCGACTTCCGTAATCGTGAAAGGACTTGGTGTATTCCCCAGAGACGATGCACCACGGTGTATAAATGGCTCTTTGGTGAAGACTTACCAACTTTGTATCTCATGTGAACGAACTACCGAGTGTCGTCTGTACCATCTCTGGTACATACACCTGATACAAAAGATGCAATGAGAATAGGAAGATAGCAAATGATATTGGCAAAACAGACTCCATCCTTTGTCCCATCGCTGGGTTGGTTTGGCGATATAACGTACTTCATTTACCTAGAATAAGGTTCGCCATCATAATATAATGTGATTTGATACGCACGTTTCACCCATCCTTGATGGGGACATAGTGTACTCGTGTCACATTTCGGTCATCAGACATACAGACAGACACATGCGTCGGGCCCACAGGGGTAAGAAACCCTTCCCTCCAAGTAGTTCAGTATCCAGAAGTAGTGACAGTATAAGGGACCAAGGCAAGAATGCTTATCCTCCTCCAATGATAAGGAGGGAGTATCTGAGTGTTCGTGACGTAATCAGGATGAAGGAGACTGACTATATGTCTAAGGAGAGAGAGAGAGAGAGAGAGAGAGAGAGAGAGAGAGAGAGAGAGAGAGAGAGAGAGAGAGAGAGGCGAGCCTGGGATAGAAAATAAAAAGAAATTGGATGGATGTGGTATACTGGGGGCGACGTACTGTAAATGGTCTAAACCAGGACATATGAGGTGATCAGGGGAAACTACGGAAGCTCTCTGGGTTATGACTACGTTAAAGGGGGGAGCTGCGGTTTCCGTGCACTGTACATGACCATCAGAGTGTGGGTGTGAGCAAACGAGTGCCATTTCTGGTCTGATCCTTGCGCTGCCTCTATGACGAAGATGATCAGGAATACATCTCTTTTGATTCTGTAATGATCATCATTGGAAATAAGGTCTTGTGATTTGAGTACGACTGATTCTTAGCATTATCTGTCGGAAACATATCGTGAGATAAATATTATCCTGTGATGATATTCGAACCATCTTTACCAACACCGCAGAATAGTCGGGGAATATCCTGCATCACAGAACAGTCAGGAAATATTCTGACTTCCCAGAAATATTGTGAAAAAAATATTTACAGCCAGTGTTGCCGATCTTCAACTGACGGTTCCAATTTTTGCCACCACTCCCGCTGCCTCTCACCCTTTATTGGGTTCGGCTTATTTTTTCCTTTCCTTCTTCGTTTCGTGAGAAAACACCAACACTCACTCTCAACAGTAAACACAAACTAAACTTTTTTCCCCCGGAGAGGCTTGGGGGAGTGGCCCAGTGGTTAGGGTGGAGTGGCTTTGATGTCCATTGGCCTGGAACAAGGATGTACGTGGTTCCAGCATCCCTCACGGTTAGTCGAAGGAGAAATTATCATCCAACTCTAGCGGAGAAGATCGATCATGGGGCGAGACGAGATAGACATGTGTCTACTTCTGGAGACTCTTTATCTAATCTCCACTCTCTCTCCTGCTCAGGGACATCTGGGCTCCGTAAGAGTGATACAATGGAACAGGATAATAGCAGAGGAATATATATATATATATATATATATATATATATATATATATATATATATATATATATATATATATATATATATGGTTGTTTAATTTGTTTATGGATGGGGTTGTTAGGGAGGTGAATGCAAGAGTTTTGGAAAGAGGGGCAAGTATGAAGTCTGTTGTGGATGATAGAGCTTGGGAAGTGAGTCAGTTGTTCGCTGATGATACAGCGCTGGTGGCTGATTCATGTGAGAAACTGCAGAAGCTGGTGACTGAGTTTGGTAAAGTGTGTGAAAGAAGAAAGTTAAGAGTAAATCTGAATAAGAGCAAGGTTATTAGGTACAGTAGGGTTGAGGGTCAAGTCAATTGGGAGGTTAGTTTGAATGGAGAAAAACTGGAGGAAGTAAAGTGTTTTAGATATCTGGGAGTGGATCTGGCAGCGGATGGAACAATGGAAGCGGAAGTGAATCATAGGGTGGGGGTGGGGACGAAAATCCTGGGAGCCTTGAAGAATGTGTGGAAGTCGAGAACATTATCTCGGAAAGCAAAAATGGGTATGTTTGAAGGAACAGTGGCTCCAACAATGTTGTATGGTTGCGAGGCGTGGGCTATGGATAGAGTTGTGCGCAGGAGGATGGATGTGCTGGAAATGAGATGTTTGAGGACAATGTGTGGTGTGAGGTGGTTTGATCGAGTAAGTAATGTAAGGGTAAGAGAGATGTGTGGAAATAAAAAGAGCGTGGTTGTGAGAGCACAAGAGGGTGTTTTGCGATGGTTTTGGCACATGGAGAGAATGAGTGAGGAAAGATTGACCAAGAGGAGATATGTGTCGGAGGTGGAGGGAACGAGGAGAAGTGGGAGACCAAATTGGAGGTGGA
>NC_092225.1:57047423-57222423 GCF_036320965.1 Panulirus ornatus
TGGTCAGGGGAACATTTGGCTCACCTGGGTTTGACCGAGTCACTCCCTAGCCTCTCCTCCTCCCTAACCAATCCACCGTCCTCTCCTATCCCCTGCTTTCCCCACCATCCTTCCCCAGTCTCTCCTCCTCCCACTTCCAATCCCTTCGTCACTCCAGACCAATTCCTTTGTAACGATTTCAAAATGTACCGTGAGAAGGAGCAAGTCACCAAAAAATATACACACACAAAAAAAAATGTAATTTGTAAGGCCCACGTAAAGAAGCCAGTTCAGGTGTCTCATATTATTCACATTAAAAGAGCGATATACACGCATATACACTTCACTAAGAACGATATACACGCATATATACTTCACTAAGAACGATATACATCAATATACACCGCTAAGAACGATAAACACGCATATGCACTTCACTAAGAACGATATACACGCAAATACACTTCACTAACATTAATCTTGAACTCTTTAACTGTAGTACACCTTTGACCCAGTAATCATACAGGTGCACAGAAAATTTAAAACAGAAATATGCCATTACCAATACGAGGGTTGATATAAACTTTATGAAGCCTCCACACATAAAACAAATTTAAGTCGTTGATAAACCAATACACAATCGTCGTTCAGACATAAGCTGCAGGGGTGAGGTCTAACGTATGTATGTGTGTCGATACTTGCATAACTAGCCAGGCAGATGTGTGTGTGTGTGTGTGTGTGTGTGTGTGTGTGTGTGTGTGTACGTGTGTGTACGTGTGTGTGTGTACGTGTGTGTGTGTGTGTGTGTGTGTGTGTGTGTGTGTACGTGTGTGTGTGTGTGTGTACGTGTGTGTGTGTGTGTGTACGTGTGTGTGTGTGTGTGTGTACGTGTGTGTGTGTGTGTACGTGTGTGTGTGTGTGTGTGTGTGTGTGTGTGTGTGTGTGTGTGTGTACGTGTGTGTACGTGTGTGTGTGTACGTGTGTGTACGTGTGTGTGTGTGTGTGTACGTGTGTGTGTGTGTACGTGTGTGTGTGTGTACGTGTGTGTGTGTGTGTGTGTGTGTGTGTACGTGTGTGTACGTGTGTGTACGTGTGTGTGTGTGTGTGTGTGTGTGTGTATGAGAGAGAGAGAGAGAGAGAGAGAGAGAGAGAGAGAGAGAGAGAGAGAGAGAGAGAGAGAGAGAGAGAGAGAGAGAGAGAGAGAGAGAGAGCAATGTTCTGGGCCTCACCAACAGTTCGAACATTAACCTACCAAGCAAAGTTGACCAAAATGCAGAATTGACTTCCTCTCATCCACGAAAGTTGGTTGACAGTTAACTTGGCCACAGACATGTCTGGTCTATCTTCCAGGAAGAATTGACGTCATAGATTCTACTACGTCACCATGACGGAGCCAGTGTGATATATGGTACAGTAGCGGCTCTGTCTGTACCGTCCTGTGGTGCAGGGGTACACACTGACCATACCAGAGTGACATATAGTACAGTAGTGGCTCTGTCTGTACCGTCCTGTGGTGGTGGGGTACACACTGACCAAGCCAGAGTGACACATGGTACAGTAGTGGCTCTGTCTGTACCGTCCTGTGGTGGTGGGGTACACACTGACCAAGCCAGAGTGACACATGGTACAGTAGTGGCTCTGTCTGTACCGTCCTGTGGTGGTGGGGTACACACTGACCAAGCCAGAGTGACATATAGTACAGTAGTGGCTCTGTCTGTACCGTCCTGTGGTGCTGGGGTACACACTGACCAAGCCAGAGTGACATATAGTACAGTAGTGGCTCTGTCTGTACCGTCATGTGGTGCTGGGGTACACACTGACTATACCAGAGTGACACATGGTACAGTAGTGGTTCTGTCTGCAAAGACAACCTCTCCTTCCCTCACCAGGGTCCTGCCTCCTCACCTCTGCCTGGACCACGGAATGCCTCGTCTGTAATGCCTCACCTCAAGTCTCGGCAATAACGTGAGCGCTTCTTGCGAGAGAGAGACTCTCTTTATATTCCCGGTTCGTTTCATCTTTACTCCGGTTTCATATCCCGTGCCTGATCTTTGATCGTGTTGTGAGAGAGTTCAAGTTAGAAATACAAACCCAGAATACCTCGGTACCTCTCTCTATATATAACGGGATACTGCAGCTACAATACGACTGAGTCAGTTTTCTGGTCGATAAGAAACTTAAAGACTTCCACCTCCAACACTCACGCTCTCCACCACAACCATCACCATCTTCAACACCCGCAAAAAAAAAAAAAAAACCTACTGCCGACGTCACCATCATTACCACCAACATCCCGCCAACCAGAAGCGCCTTCCTCCATCACCACCATAAATCGTCACTCGCTCCACCCCCGGAACCACGGCCAGCACCACACTACCAATATCATCCCGACACAATGGAGGAATCTCTCTGTGTAGCCGTGCCCGAGGACACTGAATATTGAATCCCCCAGTAATAAACACCATCAAAAGGGAGAGCGCTATCAATTTTGAGCGCGGCTGGTGTCTTAATAATATACGGGCCACGAGGCTTTTCTCAACAGATCACGCTCCACTAGATGATCGAACTACCATCCCTGATCGGCTGGGTTTATTACGAGAACCTTTCGATGACGTGCAAATAGGATCCGAAGAATATGGAGGTCCGACAGAGTCAACTACCACAGTAGATGATACACATACTGAGAACGGCTGACTATATCACTAACCTCTACTGTGTGGCCATTGATATTAATGTGGCAACAGACCACACGGCCACAGAGCACACTGCAGACTCAGATCTTGGGATCTTGTAGCTTCAGTGTGGCCACTAACCACAGTGGCGTGACACTGTAGAACTACGTCTTTGGAGAACAACCAGCTATCGTACAGAGGGCATTTTCTGAGACCTCTGTAACGCGAACATGTCAAGGAAATATACAACCGAGATATTTTTTCTCAGAATTTTCTGGTACTAATATAGCCACTAACCATATTGGGGAGGTATCACATATCTTTGTAGCCCCCAATATGGCCACCAGTCACAGTGAGGGACAATTCCTGAGGATTTTATTGCATCTGGGAACTTTATAGTACTAATATACCCAAATAAACTCTAGTGGGGAGGCAGGTCCCACGAGTTTATGGCACTAAAATGGCCCCCAAACCATAGTAGAGAGAGACGTCTTTGGCAGGACCCATCGAGTCACTGACTATACGATAAGAAATCTCTTCTAAACCTTCTTAAATAACACCAATTTTGGATATTATCTCCAGTGGGGAGGACACACACACAGGAACTATTTTAGAACAAATTTGGTCACCAATCACACAGAGAGAGACGTGAGCAGTTTAAGTACAACATGGGATATCTACCTTACATTGTCTTCTAGTTTTAATACAACATGGGATATCTACCTTACATTGTCTTCTACCACCATTATTAATGTCCACCAGCCACAGACGCTAGTGCGAAGTCATTCTCCCAGAACGACGTCGTCGTCGCACCAGTTTGACCACCAACCACAACGGTTGTTCCATCCCTCAAAAAAACTATGCAATCCCAACATGGATCACGAAACGTTGCTGAGATTTCATCTTCTGAAAACCAAGTCATCAATATTAATTGCTCTGTATCGATGACTTTACGATGAGTCTCCCCAGAGAAAGGCGATTTGAATATACATTCAGGGGGAAGAGGATCCTTCACAAACACCTTTTTCATATGCATCATAATCTTACACATGCACAAACATTCAGTGGGACTGGTAAAATGGAAATGCGTGACATGAACATTCAGTGGACCTGGTACCCGTGGAGATGGGTAACATGACGGTTATCAAAGGAGAACCCGACATATTTGGAAAGGGGTGACTTGATGCCTCCACAGAACACATCAAAAAGAGCAATTAAAACGATAGTTAAAAAATGCATAACTAAAGAGATACAGCTAGAGATAATGAACCACAAAAAATCAGTAATAGAAAGTGACAAAACAATTAAAAAAAAATGGGGGGTTGAGTGTTCTCATTTTGAAATAAAAAGAAACCGGAAAATAAACCTGGAAAATATATCTAAAAACCATCATGCATGGAAATTCAGGCAAATGAATAAATCTAAATTGATGCCAAACGAGGAAGGTGTGAGGGGTTTATGACAGCAGTGTAAAGGCTACAACTGTCTGATCTAATTTACGTTAATAGTATTGCAGGCAACTAGATTATCGCGCCAGGGAGAAGATGATGGTGATGTGTTGAGTTGAGTTGCTGGTGCGTGTGATGAGCTGCCACGTAATTGCCAATATAATGTTGCCATCAAGCAAGGTACCTTCATACCCTCAGCCAAGATTCATCCTGCCTTTGAGAAATATATTCTAATATTTGAAGGATAAAAGTATTTCGAGATTGGACCTTACTTGCTTTATCCATACAGAGGAAAAAATCTTCGCTCTGTTGTGCATGAGGTAGATATACAGCATGCATTCATGTGGAGGGGATGTAGTACATGGTGGTTCCGAAAAGCCAGACGAGTGGGTAACAATAGCATCATGTCTGTCTTCGCGACATGATCTAAGGTGGCACAGTGAAACCTCGATCGGTTGGGTGAAACTGATTCTCTCCCTATCTTGCTTCCTATTTCTCCCTCGTTTCTTCCCCTCCTCAAGCTTCTACTCCCTATGTCTGGTCGAAGCACCTCCCGTACCTCCCCGAACCTCAAACGCCTATCCAATTTTGCTGGCCATCTCCGAGGCAAATGGGGATAAATCGCCGAAAAAATTAAAGCGACGGATTCTCGTAAAGACAGATGTTTTATCAACACGTAACAGTTAAGGTGGCAACATAGAGCCAAGTACTCGTAAAAACCATCTTTGTTCTATGTGCCGTTACGTCTCAAATGAGCAAGAAAGAAAATGGGAAGAAACAAGGAAACTATAACATTAAGCCGAATCTATTCAAAGGCCAGATACAAGATCCCTTCAGTTCAACAAGCACTGAGGAACAATGGGGTCGTCAAGAAGTGGTACTTAAGTGTTCATTTATCTATCTATTGACCTGTAGTTGTCCCCAGGATTTCCAAAGAAGGATTCTTGTGTTAGTCTAGGATCTCCCTTCGTGGAGTTCCTGTAGCACCAAGGATACGCTCCCTCCAAAGGAAGGGAATTGGTGGACTACTTTGGAGTTAGATGGTCTTCGAAAAGACTCGACTTCCGTACGTCAACAGACTTTTGACTTTTCCACTCGCCGTTTTCTCTTTTCCCATTTTCTCCCACAATTCATTAGCGTTGCCCACTCTTGAGTAATTTCAAAATTACTTATCTGTCATTTTGACGTGAAGTTTATATGCAATGTGATCACCACTCGCTCCAACATCTAAAATATTGCTCTCTAACATCCGAAATATTGCTCTCCAGCATCCGGAATATTGCTCTCCAACACCCGGAATATTAAAGAAAGCTACCATTTGGCGTCCAGGTTAAAATCTGATGCGGGAGGACAACCTTTCACGCTTGAATACTTCATTAGCAACAGAAGAGAGAAAATTGTATTATGAATGCAGCCCTCGAGAGGGTTGCTGAGTTTTATCTTTTTCTTTCTTCAGCGTCTTCCCACACACACACACACACACACACACACACACACACACACACACACACACGCAATCCGCAATCTGTCAAAGTAAAAATAAAACCTAATTTCTCAGACTAACATTAATCAAATAAAGTCTGTGTGTTCCCTTGAACTAGCCCTTGTACGTAAACATATTTACATATGGAGACAAAACCCCACTTCTTGGACACTTGATTTCTACTGTTCCAACATGATGTTGCCTCATCGCCAGCTCGACTGATGCTAATAATGGAGGAGAGCGAGAGCATCAGCCCAGAGTATGACGACTCGATACTGTGGTCGTACCGCCCGCTTGTGTCCTATCATGCTAGGCTCCTACCCACCTTGTACTGACCTTGGTGCTCTGACCACGTTCATAAGATCAATACAAATTATTCTGATGAAAGAGAAAGGGCCGTCTGATAAATATGATTTACTCTATGGCGCTCATCAGGTTAAACTCGATAACTATTCATTCTCGTAACATCTATATTCGTAAAGAAAAAGTGATTATGGCTAATCATCTGATCCAAGTCTCTAAGTATCGAAGTCTCAAGCGATTCGAAACTCAATCTATGATTCCCTGGGAGTAAAAGCAACATCCAGAATAGGATCACTGATATCGTCATGCTCTGTATAGGATGATGTTGTCACGGCTCTCAGAGAGCAGTGTGGGCCAGAGGGTGGTATGGCTGCGAATGAGAAACACCCTGTCATCTATCATGACTTAGACTTTAATCACAAAAGTTACGACACTAACCATCACCTTGCTTTCAAATCTAATGATTCTTATGATAATTACTGGACGGAATCTAATAACCTCAGGTGGGAAGCTCCTTCTCCTAAGGATCAATGTGCAGTGATAGAATCACGAAGGGAAACAAGGGAGAAGTGCACCATCTCGTCTGGTCAAGGTGGGAACATCTCAGGTTATATCAATAGCGAGTGGGGCATCCTTGTGTTCTCCAGGCCACATGGTAAATTAATACAGAGGCTTGTATATATATGTTGTTCGCCGTCCCTGCCGTTCTTGATACGAATTGAGAACTGGCTCGCAGTGGGTCGAAAACGCATTGGAAGAAAAAAAATAAATTCAGATCAGGTTTCAAAGAAGGGTTGATTTATCTACATACATATTCGCGACAGCGTCTTGTTCTTCGTTACATTTACAGAGTCATGATCTTTAGTTCATGGAACGCTCTTCTTTTCGAAATATAACGTAAGAAATAAATAACAAAAAAAATGATACAGTGACTGTCAGAGGCCAACTTTGGCAAATGGCGTTTCCAGCGACCCATCCAATAAGCAATAAACTGTTCATCACAGGTTGGATTTGCGTCATGAACATTGTGGTGGAGAGAGATACAGTGTGCCACCACCATAGTGCTGATTTTGGACATATTGTACAGAGTCTCCCAATTCTAATCATAATAGACCATGGGGTAGGTCCTCAGTACATGCAACAGCATGGGTGATGGTCCTCACCATAACGGACCATGGTACTAGTCCTTAGCATTCAGTACCATACTGGTCTGTCTTACGTCCTCACCATAACGGACCATAGTATTGGTCCCCGCCACATACACTACCATGGGTACTGGTCCTCAACACCATACTACCCTATCTTACGTCCTCACTATAACGGACCATGGTATTGGTCCCTACCATATACACTACCATGTGTATTGGTCCTCAGCCTCATACTGCTCTGTCTTACGACACAGACCTCGTCATACAGAGGAGGAGAACACAACTTCACAGAAAACCACCATCACACCCAGCTCTCACAGCACATCGCTTCGGTCACAACATGATACAAACCCACCATCTTCCAGTACACCATCAGGTGACTGATAAACGACACCACAATATCCACGATAAGAACCCAATTACGAACGGACATAACACTCGGTGCAGATAAGCTTATCAAGAGTGTACACAATCTTCACAGAGCGATCACAGACTAGATCATAAACGGGTGACCACAGCAAGTCACCACACCGTGGGACATACACATCCCTCACAGCAGTGCATCATCCTCATCCCTCACATCAGAGGATCATACACATCCCTCACAACGGAGAATCATACACCCTTCACATCAGAGAATCATACACATCCCTCACAGCAGAGAATCATACACATCCCTCACAGCAGAGAATCATACACATCCCTCACAGCAGAGAATCAAATACATCCCTCACAGCAGAGAATCATACACATCCCTCACAGCAGAGGATCATACACATCCCTCACATCAGAGGATCATACACATCCCTCACATCAGAGGATCATACACATCCCCCACAGCACAGAATCATACACATCCCTCACAGCAGAGAATCATACACATCCCCCACATCAGAGAATCATACACATCCCCCACATCAGAGAATCATACATATCCCCCACATCAGAGAATCATATACATCCCTCACAGCAGAGAATCATACACATCCCTCACAGCAGTGAATCATACACATCCCTCACACCAGAGAATCATACACATCCCTCACACCAGAGAATCATACACCCTTCACATCAGAGAATCATACACATCCCTCACAGCAGTGAATCATACACATCCCTCACAGCAGAGAATCATACACATCCCTCACAACATAGAATCATACACATCCCGCACATCAGAGAATCATACACATCCCTCACAGCAGAGAATCATATACATCCCTCACAGCAGAGAATCATATACAGCCCTCACAGCAGAGAATCATACACATCCCTCACAGCAGAGAATCATACACATCCCCCACATCAGAGAATCATATACATTCCTCACAGCAGAGAATCATACACATCCCTCACATAAGAGGATCATACACATCCCCCACAGCACAGAATCATACACATCCCTCACATCAGAGAATCATACACATCCCCCGTATGAGAATCATACACATCCCTCACAGCAGAGAATCATATACATCCCTCACAGCAGAGAATCATACACATCTCCCACAGAAGAGAATCATACACATCCCTCACAGCAGAGAATCATATACATCCCTCACAGCAGAGAATCATATACATCCCTCACAGCAGAGAATCATACACATCTCCCACAGCAGAGAATCATATACATCCCTCACAGCAGAGAATCATATACATCCCTCACAGCAGAGAATCATACACATCTCCCACAGCAGAGAATCATACACATCCCTCACAGCAGAGAATCATATACATCCCTCACAGCAGAGAATCATATACATCCCTCACAGCAGACAATCATACACATCCCTCACAGCAGAGAATCATATACATCCCTCACAGCAGAGAATCATATACATCCCTCACAGCAGAGAATCATATACATCCCTCACAGCAGAGAATCATACACATCCCTCACAGCAGAGAATCATATACATCCCTCACAGCAGAGAATCATATACATCCCTCACAGCAGAGAATCATACACATCCCTCACAGCAGAGAATCATATACATCCCTCACAGCAGAGAATCATATACATCCCTCACAGCAGAGAATCATATACATCCCTCACAGCAGAGAATCATATACATCCCTCACAGCAGAGAATCATACACATCTCCCACAGCAGAGAATCATACACATCCCTCACAGCAGAGAATCATATACATCCCTCACAGCAGAGAATCATATACATCCCTCACAGCAGACAATCATACACATCCCTCACAGCAGAGAATCATATACATCCCTCACAGCAGAGAATCATATACATCCCTCACAGCAGAGAATCATATACATCCCTCACAGCAGAGAATCATACACATCCCTCACAGCAGAGAATCATATACATCCCTCACAGCAGAGAATCATATACATCCCTCACAGCAGAGAATCATACACATCCCTCACAGCAGAGAATCATATACATCCCTCACAGCAGAGAATCATATACATCCCTCACAGCAGAGAATCATATACATCCCTCACAGCAGAGAATCATATACATCCCTCACAGCAGAGAATCATACACATCTCCCACAGCAGAGAATCATATACATCCCTCACAGCAGAGAATCATATACATCCCTCACAGCAGAGAATCATACACATCTCCCACAGCAGAGAATCATACACATCCCTCACAGCAGAGAATCATATACATCCCTCACAGCAGAGAATCATATACATCCCTCACAGCAGAGAATCATACACATCCCTCACAGCAGTGAATCACAACATGTCACTATAAAGATCCACAACATTAAAGGACAAGGAAATATAACGCAGACTGTTATCCTTCCCACACAAACAGTCACCTCGGAAATCTTTTCCAGTGAATATTGATGCAATATTCGAGGTTCCCAGGCGACGGAATGCCTTTGAACTGATGAAGAGTTCGAGGTAGGAATGTGTAATAAAGGACGCCCTGCGCAGCCGGCTCGAGGAGTGAGTTCTCGAGAGGGAGACACACTGGACTGACGGAGGTGTTCCTCCCACGGTCATCACGTATCGTAACCAGGATCTATAATTCGGAGGGAGAGAGAGAGAGAGAGAGAGAGAGAGAGAGAGAGAGAGAGAGAGAGAGAGAGAGAGAGAGAGAGAGAGAGGCAGGCTAACTGGCACACAGTAGCAGTCCCCCAACGCCACAGGATGAATGGCTCCAGGGGCCTCGCGCTGTTAGGAGCAACCTCTCGTATCGTCGTTGATAACATATCTGGTGCTACTATCATCAACACACACACACACACACACACACACACACACACACACGCACACACACACGCACACAGAGTGATCTACTGGCATGGGAGGAACTAGAAATCTGATCCATAAACATCAGCTCAAAGCTACTGTATAAACATAACTGCGGTACGGACTATGTTGGGTTGTCATATTTTCATCTACCATGTGTAACATGTTCCAACGAGATGAAATTCCTCTTCTTCTTCTTCCTCATCCTCTTCCTCCTCTTCATCTTCCTCTCCTCCTCCTCTTCTTCTTCCTCTCCTCCTCCTCTCCCTCTCCTTCTCCTCTCCTGTCTCCCTCCCAGCACCCTAGGTTGGTGCAGTCCTCGGAATATACAACAGAAACAATTACTTTAATTGCTTGTGTGTCGAGCTCACGCGCCGTGGAGCAGGAGAGACCTGCCCCAGGCTGGTGTACATTTCTCAAGGAGGATAATGAAAAAGAGAAAAAAGCTAAAGCTATCTCTTTATACATTTCTCTATCGTATTCTTAGCATTTCTAGCACACATTCTTTAAAGCAAGTACCCAAAAAAAAGTATATTGTTCTTCCATAATGGACCAAAGTAATGGTTCTTAACCACCACCACCACATGCATTGACATGGGTACTGGTTTCCCCCATAACGAACCATGGTCATGGTCCCTAGCAATGAGGACCATAATGCCCCTGTCCTTCGCCCTCTGTCCATGTCCCTCACCCTCTCCATTACCACTCGCCCATACAACTTACTGGTACACTCAACAAACTAATTCTCATTACATATTCATCTTACATCAGACTGCTGTGTAACTAAGCCTTCTTATGTATACTTGGGAAATGCTTATACAAGACCGTGTTGAGAGGCATTACTTCTCACAATCCCAGCTAAGTTTGCCACCCTGCTGGTTGTGAACGAGAGAAGGGAATTTCTGCCTTAAGTTTGCTGATCTTATATATACGAAAGAAAGATATCTGGCTTAAGTGTGTTGATGTATATAAAAGAGAGAAAGATATCTGCCTCTGGAGTGATGATTTATATAAACGAGAGAAAGATATCTGTCTCTAGTTTGTTGATCTATATAAACGAGAGAAATATCTCTCTCTCTCGTTTGATCTATATAAACTAGAGATATCTGCCTTAAGTGTGTTGATCTATATAAACGAAAGATATCTGCCTTCTTAAGTGTGTTGATCTATATAAACGAGAGAAAGATATCTGCCTTAAGTGTGTTGATCTATATAAACGAGAGAAAGATATCTGCCTTAAGTGTGTTGATCTATATATACGAGAGAAGAATATCTGCCTTCTTAAGTGTGTTGATCTATATATACGAGAGAAAAATATCTGCCGTCTTAAGTGTGTTGATCTATATATATACGAGAGAGGGGTATATGCCTTCAGTTTGCTGCTCTCATACATACGAGCGAAGGATATTTACCTTACGTTTGCTGATTATATATTCATCGCTTGTGAGAGAGAGAGAGACAGAGAGAGAGAGAAAGAGGGAGTTAATCAGTGAGGGAACTCAGAAACCATATCTCTTCCTCTGCGGAGAGTTCGCCACACTGTAACGTCAGCGTCACAGGATTGCCAGGTTCACAAGGTAATTTTTATTTCCACGTGGAATGAACCAGACAAACATTTGCCATGTTCGACATTGCAAGGCATTTACTATGCAAATTCATCCAAACAGAAGTGAAATGGATGACTGAAATGGGATCAGCTTATTCAACAGAACTCGTTCTCCTTTTTTTCCTCCTCCTATGCTTTTAGTGGGGTGGTTAGAAGGATAGATAGGAAGATGGAGTGGGAATGGGATAGGAATCGCTTTTAACGGGAGAGGGTTGAAGTGTACACAGGTGCAAGGTGTACGCATGGTGCATGGTGTACGCAATCTGACGTACGTGAAAGTTTCTCTGGAAGAGTGCTCTTGATGCCTTATATTCCACCCTGGCAGACTGGGGGCGTGTCACGTAGCAATGTTGCCTCTTTTGCGTTTGGGAAAAGGAAATTTACGAAGTAAAACTAAGCTTTGTCCACTGTGTACAGCGGTGGATGTATGGAGCCTATCTTGGTGCAATGAGGCTCCATGAGAACCAAGGGTGTTCCATGTCTGTACTGTTATCAAGGTCTCGCATATGTCTACAATGTGTGGCCTCGTTTTCTTCAAGTTTCGGCCATACACTGTTTTAGAGCTTGTTTTCTTTTTCTTTAGTTATGAGGCGAGTGGTTTAATCACTGTCGATCCAGCTGCTCTTCGGCGTTTTCTGTGAAGGGGTATTGTTTACGAGAGACGAAGCTATAAAGCCTTAGTCTGTATCATCTATATCTCCAGCATGTGCGTCTGGAGGCGAGATGAGTTGGCATGGGCGAGTAGTTAGGGAAACGTAAGGTCATCATGGCTCTTACGAGGTGCAGGTTCTGCCTCGAGATGGCAAAGCAGATGCACACTGGTCGCAGCCGCTTTCATATGTACGTTTCTTTCGTCGATATGATCTCGTGATCTCGATATGATCTCGTGGTTTGGCTGCTCCTCTGATGCACTGTCGTATTTTCCCTGATGTCGTTGTTGTCTTTTTTCCCCACCTTCCTGACGCCACTACAGTGAATCTATGTCTGTTTTTACCTTCTAGTCCTTTCTTGAATTAGTGTCGTACGGTTGCCTGCGACTGCACTACACGAGTGTGTTCACGGAGAAAATTTTTCGAGACTTGTTATTTCCCGAAGTCATGTACGCGGATGGTGTCCCTGCTTATGTCACTCACTGGTGAGGGGGAGGGGGGGAACAACGTCATCTGCGTTGTTAAAAATAGTGATGGTGACAGGACGCTGCCCTGGTGTATGTATCACTGCTAATCAGGCTTCTTTGAGTTTACCAGGTACAATATCCTGTGCCGACCAGAGCCCTCTGGGTGTCGAGAGGGGTACTGAAGTCCTTTTCTGGGTAGGATGCTAATTTGTTTCTTATCCATTGTACTCTCTCCCGGGGCTGAGCTATCGGTTTCCTGGATGGCTGACAATCGCTCCGGCAAATCAAGTGCCATGCCATTACTGGGGTACAACACAGTCGGGTCGAGTCTGTGGTTTGGTGAGAGTTGGAACGTATTCAGTCGATCGATTATTTCATTTATTCTTTTTAATCCTGAGTAACGTTTCTCTTTTGTTCGAGCGCGATTCTGAACTCAGGTCTATTGTGTTGATGAATTCTACTTGTCATAACTTGATCCTCGCGTCAGTTCTGTTAGCTCCTGACATTCAGGTGATTAATATCACATCTGTGTACGTCTTACTTCCTCATAAAAGATTATTGGGTTCCAGTATTTTGGGGATAGGAGATGATCGTGTATTGCCCAGTGCAGGTTCTTTTACTTTCTTCTATGACGTTCTTTTAGGAATGTTTACACTGTTGGTGCAGACGACATGTCCCACCGTAGGAGTTGGCGTAGCCAAGAATTTAATGTTTTTTCTCCTTTTTATCATTATTTCTTGTGCGGGCGGTGGACAGGGTAATGTTTCGTATCTGTTGATGGATTTTGCACTTTTCAGACCGTCTCATACTCCCTACCTAATACTATGATCTAGGGGCCGAAACATCTTACTATTTTCGGTACACTCTCCGCTTATGGTCTTTGTGGAGTACACGTGTAAGCGAGGCTTGTATGTCTGGCGTTAGATTCGCCGATGATAAAGGCAGGTTCTGGTGGCCTGAGGGTCTTGTAGTATCCCCATTTTTGGAGAGGGATACAGTTTGTAGTAATATTAACTGGGTCCAGTGAACCCACACTATCTGAGAACTGAAAAAGTCATCGAAAAATTTCTGTGTTGTAAGCCCTTCCTGACGGCTAGGGCCACTCCTGCGTGTAATTGGCTGCTGTGGATGGGTTGGTAGGTTGTATAGCCTTGGTCTCGTTCTCGCTCCCAGCCCCTCCTTCTCTCTCTCTCTCTCTCTCTCTCTCTCTCTCTCTCTCTCTCTCTCTCTCTCTCTCTCTCCTCCCTCTCTTGAAATCAATTTTAGACAAGAGTAACATGAGAATAAACTTGATGTTTCTCTCCATATCACATTAGCCGTGGGGAGTGATAGGTTATCTTAACGTAACTTCTGGTGTTGATGTGGCGACTAATAACTTATGTGATGACTTATGTGATTACTTATGTGATTACTTATGTGATGGGATTTGTTACAGCTACAGCGTTCACATGTATCTGAACCTCGACGTCAGCGAGTGTATATATATATATATATATATATATATATATATATATATATATCATATTTGATCGCCGTTTTCCGCATCAACAAGGTGTCGCCAGGAAACAAACGAAGAACGACCCATCCACCAATATGCGCATATATATTTACATAAACGCCCATACAGTTATATATACATACATATACATATGCATATCAACATATACGTACATATACATACAAATGCACAGACATATACATATACATCCATGTACATATTCATACTTACTTGCCTTCAATACATTCCGGCGCCATCTCGACCCACGGGAAACAGCATCGCTGCCCCCTGCTTTAGCGAGGTAGCGCCAGGAAAACAGACAAAAAAATGCCACATTCGTTCACACTCAGTCTCTGGCTGTCATGTATAATGCACCGAAACCACAGCTCCCCATCCACATCCTGGCCCCACACACCTTACCATGGTTTATCCCAGACGTTTCACATGCCTTGGTTCAGTCCAGTGACAACACGTAGACCCCTGGTATACCACATCGTTCCAATTCACTCTATTCCTTGCACGCCTCTCACTCTCCTGTATGTTCAGGGCCCGATCACTCAGAATCTTTATATCTATAAGGCATTCATCGCAAGTCTGATGAAAACGTGTCTCCATCAGCACTCTCTAAACAACCGACTAAAACGTTGATATGGTACGTACATAAACCCCATTACTTATAGTGAAGACTGTTAAGAAATGAGTGGACAGATCCGTATGTGAGTGGATCTCCATTATTCGGGGCGGATTGAGTATGTCAAAATGCACAATGAGGGACACTAAAATCCCCAACCCAATCACCCAGTAGCTCCCACGGGCTGATGAAGTTGATCTGGTTAACCTAAAGTTTAACTCTAAGTTACTCTAGTGACCTAAAGTTAGTCTGGCCTAAAAAAAAAAAAATCAATACAGGTTGATCTGCAGCTGACAGCGTCGACCTAAAGTTAATCCAGACGAACCGAAACTGAATCATACAACTGAAAATGATTCAGGTTGATGTATTACACTCAGTTCTTCGTCTGCTAGAGTATAGCAGGCTGATCAATATACACACTTCGAAACAACCTTCAAAAGCATTGAAAGTTACTCACAGTTAACGAAATGAACTCTACCCCTCACGCTTATACATCTGAATTCTCCAGCAGTAGAGATAAGTCATCTTCTACAGACACGTCTCAGGGTGAAAGGTTTTCCTAGGCAAGAAAAGCGTTGGTTAAGGTTGCCCCCCACCACTCTCCTAAGTAATGAAGGTTTACTTAATGTGAGCTGGTTAGCTAAGCCTTACGGAGCTGTCCCACTGCACAGTTGTCATCAGGTCTCAGCTCCTGGGTGACGACGTACTCCAGGCTGACTTTATTCATCATCTACTGTCCCTTAATATTGCTCTTACGGGAGATTTAAGGCAACATCTATTGTCCCTTAAAGTCGGTCTTACGGGAGATCTAAGTCAACAGCTAATGGATCTCGTCTTTCTTACCTCTCCAGTGAAGATAATGTCTCCATACCGTTATCTTCCACGTATATGCCAGCCAGCGGTCAGGGATGTTTATATTTGGAGGCTGACATTCGTGGCCGTACTCCCTCCCAGCTGCTCGTAAAGTTGCTGAGCAGTGGGCCGTCCGTTCGAGGCTCGTGGAGGAGCTGGTATGTCTCCATCACATGACAATCATCATCTCCAACAGCGTGGTTTTCAAAGCAGCCACGTCTCCTTCCACTGAAATAGACATTATTTTTTTTCCATTAATGGGACGTTCCCTAATAATAAGCGTAAATCTAAAACATTTTTTTGAAGACTTACATCATTTCTTTCCGGCTACTCCGGACTGTATAACAAAAGCTATGTATGTTCTTCGTGAATACAGGGATACCCATAGCCTTGGCGTTCCTCTGGCTGTAGACGAGAGAGAAGATAATGGAGGAAGAATAACAAATGGTAAACAACAGGAATTACTACGGCAGTATCGGTAATGTGAACGGCTGGAAACACAGTCTACACTACACTACTCAAGCCTACTAAGAGGTGGCTCGAAACTGGTATGTCACAAGTTAGGTCACGAGCACAAGTCCTTTGACCTACTTCGTCCCAATCCAGACTGAGGACAGAGTAGCAGGAAATTCTACAGATTATACACGAGGGATATCACAAGCTACAGTAGAATGTACGAACAATAAGTAACAGCCTTTTATGAACGCAGCGCTTTTCAGGAAGCAAGCAGGTGGCAGAAAACTGGGTAATCCATCTCTGACCTCATAGTATAGACAAGGGTTGGGGAGGGCAGGGATGGGGAGCAGCAGGAAAGGTGGTCGATCAGTAGTGACGTACCACACATCTCCCAGGACAGAGGTAATCCTCAAAGGACCGAGGTCGACCCCCATGCTCTCACCTGCCTCGTCACGATGAAGAGAGACGACGAGGAAATGATCCGAATTTCGTCTTCGTCCTCCTCCTTCTCCTCCTCCCGGATGCAGCAGCTAAGATGGACTGAGAATGTAAACACGTCTGTGTTGACTGATGGTGCTTGGTGGTGGCTGCCGTCTATCACCACCTGTAACCCAGACCTCTAGCCAGGAGGATGAGTTACGTCATGACTTTCACATCCCATCAGAACTTTTCCTAATCACTATTCTTCTCTCACTCTCATCATCAATCAATTAAAAGAAAATGCTAGTTGATTTATAGCCTATTGTCAAAGTGGCACAATACTGGAAGATCACTTTTCCTCCATGCTATCCTTATATTTCTTTTATACCTTTATCTGTTCCTCTCAAACCTGTCTCCCAGAAATGTAATTTATTTATAAGCACCAGAGACCTTTAGAATTAAGACGTCACACAGCATCCTCTCTCATCTGGAAAATGATTCGCTTATTTGTTACTACTGCTTGTCGACACATTCTCTGGCTACTGCTGCTGACCGATATTTCCGGGGAGCGCCTCAAGTCATATGGCATTCTTAATACTGTATAAAGCCAACCACAGCCAAATCTACGTTCTAATGTCGCGAGTTTGCTGATAACACATTTTCCCAAAATCATCGTGAGTAAAAGAGACTTCGCTGTGGCTGTCCCATTACCATATGTCTTCTAAATGGGCTTTTATGACTGGACATTTTTCACAGTGGAGTTGTTCTATTTCAAAAGCGTTACTGCACCAGCTGTGCACCATGACTGTGCTGTATTGCACGGGCGGCAAGTGGGCGGTGCGCTTCATTTGATCGCGTTCAAACACCCGTATCTAAGGTAGTGTCCAAGCTGACGTCATCACATTATAACCTCATTGTTATGAATACTGTAACGTGTGAGGTAATCAGTGATATCGTCAACGGGTAATTACGAGACTTAATCAGGATATTCTGGGGATGGTTTCGCGTATCATCTGCATGATTAAAAGAAGTCTGGATCATGATCATCAGGGTCAGCTTAACGTAGTGGACGTTCTACTATGGTTGTTTTGGGGTTAGTGATGGACCCCCCTTGTACGAAGCGTTTTCTATGGATGATTTCTCTAACGCACAGCCGGGGTCGTAACATTGCGACAGACAATGGAAGACGTACATTACCGCTGTTCGTATCGCGGTAATTGGAAGGAATACACGCAATAAACTAGGCCAGCTTGGTTTGAATCGACGTTTCATTGGTCATTTCCAAAAGTAAGCTTTGGCCCTTCCGTCAGCGTCTACGTCAGCTTGTTACGCGGGTGAAAATGTTGACAACTGTGAACGGAAGCTTATGAAGCCATTGTCACGACCTGACGTTATTACCCAGTTATGAACTAAGCATTCCAGTTCCTCCGTGTTTACCCGCCCTCTGACCCCGTCCATATACCTTTGACCGTAAGGTACACAGAGCAACCCCGTCAGAGAAGGAGGAAACGCAGACACCAGGCGGCATCTCTCATGTTGCCATAAGGGAGAGGGAGAGAGAGAGAGAGAGAGAGAGAGAGAGAGAGAGAGAGAGAGAGAGAGAGAGAGAGAGAGAGAGAGATAGATAGATAGATAGATAGATAGATAGATAGATAGAGAGAGAGAGAGAGAGAGAGAGAGAGAGAGAGAGAGAGAGAGAGAGAGAGAGATATTTACTCATCTGGTTATTCATCCACTTAGCTTTTGCCTGAGACCCAGCACTAATCCATGATCTTGGAGGCAACATTACTTACAGCCTATTGCGAAGTGGGAAGGCCACTCTAACTGTACTAACTATCTCACTTCAGCTTTGCTTCCCACCACTTCTCTGCTGTCTCTCCCTCTTCTCATGTCACTAAGGTCCCAGCTATCCCCTGTACCCTCAGGGCCACTCAGAATCCTGCCATTCCTGTCCTTCCTGCCAATCATGAACCCGCCACCCCTCGCTCACAGTACCGCTCAAATCCCATCCGCCCATCACGACTACGAGACTCCAAGCATTGACTTCCGTTTGAGCCTCGCCCCTCCTAGACCTGACAGCAGTTCAGCACCCTACAAACTCTTGGCTTCACTCATTACTCGGGTCCTCTGGACCTCTTTGGCCGGAGTTCCGCTTAACACTGACTAGATTTTCGCCATCATTGCAACAAGTGACCTCACCGGTCCCTCACCCTGAAATGAACTTCGGAGCAGCAAGAGCTTTCGCCCTGACTCCCATCAGAATGCCACACTCACCCTCACCACTAGTAATCAGGGCCTTCTGCTAATCAGGACTGTAGGAGTTACCGTCTTCCTGATGGCCACTAAGGGGGTCCTACACACACTCAGTATCCTGAGTTCCTCCAGACGCTACTGCCACGAAGGACCTCGCCGTCCATGACGTAACTCCACCGCGACTCACAATCCCTGATCTCTATCGCTACTCTACTATCGCACAGGGCGTCGCAATCCCCTACCATCCTACATGATCTCAATATCGAGTAGTGATTACGCAGCAGCAGCAGCACGTTCTCCCTAGCTCATTCCATACCGGCCTTTCCTTTTAAGGTTTATTCACCTTCTATCAAAAGTCAGACGCCACTCACGAGCCGTCGAGAGGCGCCCATTACGGTAGTGAGGAACGCGACAACTGAAGTCCAGCCTCAGGATGTGGAGGGTATACGGTATGAACGGCTGCTTGTATACGGAAAAGATATATTTCTCCAGAGATCGTTTACGGAAGAACTCACGAAGAACATAGACATAGTTATGCGGGTGACGGTACTCCACACCAGCTGGCGTTAACCTAGTGAGGCTGTAGATGGTAAGCTGCCAGGCCAGGCACCACTACACCAGCTGGTGAAGCTGCCAGGCCAGGCACCATTACACCAGCTGGTGAAGCTACCAGGCCAGGCACCATTACACCAGCTGGTGAAGCTGCCAGGCACCATTACACCAGCTGGTGAAGCTGCCAGGCACCATTACACCAGCTGGTGAAGCTGCCAGGCACCATTACACCAGCTGGTGAAGCTACCAGGTAAGTGTTATCTTACGAAACATCACTTTCCTGTTCTTCTATTGCCACGTGGTTTTACCCACCATCTCTTGCTGGGTCCCTAACTCGTGTATCTGTCCAGGTTCCATAACCTCCTTTGCAATGAGGGAAAGGCCACACATGCTGCCAATCATTATGGAAATATCTACGCTTAGCATAAATCATAACTCCCTTAGTGGCTTCCGGATCCGTTATACTTGTTACAGCGTTCGAGGTTTAATGTTAACCTTCCGCATCAGATACCGTGCCGTCTGTATGTTGCCTCGCGAGCGACACAAGAATTCGATACAGATTACCTGGAAATGGACGATGAGAAACAAACAGGAAATGTAACTAGTTCACTCAGAAGCCGTTTACTAAGAGGAAGACATGTTAGCAAACATCGTTTAATATCCGTCCCTTCCTCGCTGAACTGTATGGACTGCAGCATGGCCATTAACACACACACACACACACACACACACACACACACACACACACATCACATCACAAACATGACATAGGGTGTATCATCATCATTATCACCACCACAACTGAGGGGCGTGTAACCTGTCCCAGGTCATTTCAAGCCGTGATCTGAATTACTGAAAGAAGACATTGCTTTGAACGGTGTAGATGGATGGAGAGAGAGAGAGAGAGAGAGAGAGAGAGAGAGAGAGAGAGAGAGAGAGAGAGAGAGAGAGAGAGAGAGAGAGAGGCGAAGTGAATATTACAGGAAACAGTTGTTGATTTTCTCTCACATGAAGCATCAAACTAGACCCTTTCATATACTGTGTCATGATAAAGTATGATCCTGATGATAAAGTATGATCCGGATGATAAAGTATGATCCTGATGATAAAGTATGATCCGGATGATAAAGTATGATCCTGATGATAAAGTATGATCCTGATGATAAAGTATGATCCGGATGATAAAGTATGATCCTGATGATAAAGTATGATCCGGATGATAAAGTATGATCCTGATGATAAAGTATGATCCGGATGATAAAGTATGATCCTGATGATAAAGTATGATCCGGATGATAAAGTATGATCCTGATGATAAAGTATGATCCTGATGATAAAGTATGATCCGGATGATAAAGTATGATCCTGATGATAAAGTATGATCCGGATGATAAAGTATGATCCTGATGATAAAGTATGATCCGGATGATAAAGTATGATCCTGATGATAAAGTATGATCCGGATGATAAAGTATGATCCGCATGATAAAGTATGATCCGGATGATAAAGTATGATCCGGATGATAAAGTATGATCCGGATGATAAAGTATGATCCGGATGATAAAGTATGATCCGGATGATAAAGTATGATTCGGATGATAAAGTATGATCCGGATGATAAAGTATGATCCGGATGATAAAGTATGATCCGGATGATAAAGTATGATTCGGATGATAAAGTATGATCCTGATGATAAAGCATGATCATGATGATAAAGTATGATCCGGATGATAAAGTATGATCCGGATGATAAAGTATGATCCGGATGATAAAGTATGATCCGGATGATAAAGTATGATTCGGATGATAAAGTATGATCCGGATGATAAAGCATGATCCGGATGATAGAGTATGATCCGGATGATAAAGTATGATTCGGATGATAAAGTATGATCCTGATGATAGAGTATGATCCGGATGATAAAGTATGATCCGGATGATAAAGTATGATTCGGATGATAAAGTATGATCCTGATGATAAAGTATGATCCGGATGATAAAGTATGATCCGGATGATAAAGAATAATCCGGATGATAAAGTATGATCCGGATGATAAATTATGATCCGGATGATAGAGTATGATCCGGATGATAAAGTATGATCCGGATGATAAAGTATGATTCGGATGATAAAGTATGATCCTGATGATAAAGTATGATCCGGATGATAAAGTATGATCCGGATGATAAAGTATGATTCGGATGATAAAGTATGATCCGGATGATAAAGAAACTCACAGTAACATAATAATAAACTACCGATCATTTCATGATAACACCGCCTGGAAGCTTTGCAGAATATGAAGAAATAAAACACTGGCTCCAGATGATGATGATGATGGCTTGGTGTGCTGGGCACCAGCGGAACACAACAAGGTATTCGCTGAATTTCATGGAAGCTGTATGAATGGATCGCTGCAAAAAGAAAAAAAAATAAAAATCTTCTTTTTCCTCACAACCAACAACCTCCAGTGTCACTGCTGAAAATATACCAGATGAGCGGTGCAGGGAATAGATGGTGTCGCCTACAGTGCAGCACAGCTGCCAACAGTGAAAAGAAGAGATAAAAACAGTGTAGCAAAGTTACCATGAGTGATAACAAGAACAGATAAAAACAGTGAAGCACAGTTACCATGAGTGATAACAAGAACAGATAAAAACAGTGTATCAAAGTTACCATGAGTGATAACAAGAACAGATAAAAAGAAATATCATTTGGGAAATAATGCCAACTTATGTATCAACAGCTACGACTACAGGAGGAAGTTTCCTCCTCGAGTTCTCGACCAGGTGAGGAAGCTCCATGTGAAACCTTCATACAACGAGTGTTGGTAGTGTGTAGCTCCGGCCAGACCCATAGTAACGTAATGTGATTCTTTTATATCCAGATCTTCAGATGATCCGAAAACACAATGAAACGTCTGATGAATGTGTGGTTTGCAAGGATGAAGCGCGACTCCCAACAACGGACGGCGGAGGACTAACGCACGCACGGACGCAAGGACTGACGCACGGACAGGGGCAAGGATTGACGGACGCGAGGACTGACGCATGGACGGACGCAAGGACTGGCGCACGGACGGACGGACGGACGCAAGGACTGACGCACGCACGCACGCACGGACGGACGGAGACGACATCTAGCTTAGCGATCCCTGAGGATCTGTCTTGTTATCCAAGCGACACAGAGCTGGATTGGCTCATTCTGGCATTTCAGTATATTCCGTATTTATTCTCTCTCTCTCTCTCTCTCTCTCTCTCTCTCTCTCTCTCTCTCTCTCTCTCTCTCTCTCTCTCTCTCGGCAGCGTTACAGAGCGTAGCAGCATCACCATCATCTCCCTGCCTGCGCTCCTCTGCCACACCGTGGCCCAACCGTATACAGTATTTGCTCCAGTCTGGCGATGAAGCCCCTCAGTTCTCTCGTCTTCGTCAGGGAACACGCGAACAAACTTTGGACCATTATTTCTAGAAGTATTGGAAGTACTAAAGGCCCAACCCGTCTGACCACCGTGGACTTTGGACCGGAGTTCCGAGGCACGTCGATAGGGGGGCCTCTCCTAGCCGTTTTCTTTGGCTGAAGAAGCAGCTCCTTTTTCTGCTCAAGTTTCCTCTTCTCTTAGGCACAATTTTTTTCCCCCCTACCTCTCTCTCTCCTTCGGTTCCTTCTCTTCCTCTTCAGGTCTTACTGTTCATTACACTCATGGTACATATAATCATCGCTATATAATCACCAGTATATAACACTCCTGGTATAATCATTGTTATATAATCACCAGTATATAATCCACTTCCATCTACCTCTACAACAAGGCTTGTAGTCTGGGGCCTCCAGACACCACGTAGTGACAGACATGATCACACACTGCAACACGGCACAGATGAACGCGTCGGTACGAGCACTCATCACGGAATATGGAAAGTGACACTGTGCTCAAACTGCTCATTACATACATAAGGAGAGACACTAGACTAGTTCTAAATCATACAGTCAACCTCAAGGAAAAAAAATAAGTCAAATTATTACTATCTTATGAACACTCCAAACGGTAAAACGAGGTGAAGGAACGTTTTACGTCATCATGAGACGCGTAGAACACCTCGAGCCCTAACGTCTAAACACACGAGAGAGAGAGAGAGAGAGAGAGAGAGAGAGAGAGAGAGAGAGAGAGAGAGAGAGAGAATGACGATAATCTTCCCAAAGCCACAAACCGAGCTAATCAGAAAGACAATGCGCTCGGCTCAAAGGCAACTCAGCAAAGAAGAAGAAAAAAGAAGGATTGGATAAGATCATCATGGAAAATACCAAAAGAAAAAAAAATCAACCATAATGCACCAGAGTGTAGCGAGGGAGGAAAAAAAGGTTATTCAACATCCTGTCTTCAAGTGAAAATGAAATCTCTGTTTGTGTCATAACCTCACACAGCGCTCAGAGAAGACTTGGTAAGTGGGTGAAGGCAATTTCAGGTGAACTTAAGATTTAATAACTAAACAACGTGAACGGCGGAGGTGGAGAACAAGGGCGTTTGGTATTCAAGTAAAATATGCAATGATCCAAAGGGCAAAACTCCCTTCGTAGGTACTGGGAGACAGGTCGGTAGTACGCTCTACGCAACACATGCACTTCTACATACACACACACACACACACACAGAGCAAAATAACACACAGGCACAATTCGTGTAATCGTCCAGCCTGAATAAAGCCGCACCAGGGAGAGAGATGCGCTTGTCGACCCAGTATAATAGCCTCCATTTTCTGTGTGTTTCTTCTCTGGCCAGTAATGCACTCCTGGATCACGAGAAAATAATGAAGATATGTTTGAGACATTAAGCTTTTAGGACTTTCACCCTCCATGTTTATTTATACTCCAATACAACAGGCTTTAGTTTTCATATATTTCCGTGTCTGTGTTTATATATATATATATATATATATATATATATATATATATATATATATATATATATATATATGTTGGGATGAAGAGAGTGGTGAGAGTAAGTGAGCATGGGAAGGATACTTGTGTGAGGAAGTACCGGGAGAGACTGAGTGCAGAATGGAAAAAGATGAGAGCAAAGGACATAAGGGGAGTGGGGGAGGAATGGGATGTATTTAGGGAAGCAGTGATGACTTGCGCAAAAGATGCTTGTGGCATGAGAAGCGTGGGAAGTGGGCACATTAGAAAGGGTAGTGAGTAGTGGGATGAAGTAAGATTATTAGTGAAAGAGAAGAGAGAGGCATTTGGACGAGTTTTGCAGGGAAATAGTGCAAATGACTGGGAAATGCATGAAAGAAAGAGGCAGGAGGTCAAAAGAAAGGTGCAAGAGGTGTAAAAAGAGGGCAAGTGAGAGTTGGGGTGAGAGAGTATCATTAAATTTTAGGGGGAATAAAAAGATGTTTTGGAAGGAGGTAAATAAAGTGCGTAAGACAAGAGAACAAATGGGAACATCGGTGAAGTGGGCTAATGGGGAGGTAATAACAAGTAGTGATGATGTGAGAGGGAGACGGAGTGAGTATTTTGAAGGTCTGTTGAATGTGTTAGATGACAGAGTGGCAGATATAGGGTGTTTTGGTCGAGGCGGTGTGCCAATGAAAGGGTCAGGGAGAATGGTTTGGTAAGCAAAAAAGAGGTAGTGAAAACTTTGCGGAAAATGAAAGCCGGCAAGGCGGCGGGTTTGGATGGTATTGCATTGGAATTTATCAAAAAAGGGAGCGACTGTGTTGCTGACTGGTTGGTGAGGATAGTCAGTGTATGTATGGCTCAAGGTGAAGTACCTGAGGGTTGGCGGAATGCATGCATAGTGCCACTGTACAAAGGCAAAGGGGATAACGGTGAATGTTCAAATTACAGAGGTATAAGTTTGTTGAGCATTCCTGGGAAATCATATGGGAGGGTATTGACTGAGAGGGTGAAGGCATGTACAGAGCATCAGAGAGCAGTTGGTTTCAGAAGTGGTAAGGGATGAGTGGATCAGGTGTTTGTTTTGAAGAATGTATGTGAGAAACAGTTAAAAAACAAATGGATTTGTATGTAGCATTTATGGATCTGGAGAAGGCATAGGACAGATATGATAGAGATGCTCTGTGGAAGGTATTATGTGTATATGGTGCGAGGCAAGTTGCTAAAAACAATGAAAAGTTTTTATCAAGGATGTAAGGTATGTGTACGAATAGAGAGAGAGAAAAGTGATTGGTTCCCAGTGAAAGTCGATTTGCGGCAGGGGTGCGTGTTGTTTAATTGGTTTATGGATGGGGTTGTTAGGGAGGTGAATGCAAGAGTTTAGAGAGAGAAGCAAGTATGCAGTCTGTTGTGGATGAGAGGGCTAAGGAAGTGAGTCAGTTGTTCGCTGATGATACAGCGCTGGTGGCTGATTCATGTGAGAAACTGCAGAAGCTGGTGACTGAGTTTGGCAAAGCGTGCGAAAGAAGAAAGCTGAGAGTAAATGTGAATAAGAGCAAGGTTATTAGGTACAGTAAGGTTGAGAGATGAATCAATTGGGAGGTAAATTTAAATGGAGAAAAACTAGAAGAAGTGAAGTGTTTTAGATATCTGGGAGTGGATTTTGGCAGCGGATGGAACCATGGAAGCGGAAGTGAGTGACAGGGTGGGGGAGGGGACGAAGGTTCTGGGAGCGATGACGAATGTGTGGAAGGAGAGAACATTATCTCGAAAAGCAAAAATGGGTATGTTTGAAGGAATAGTGGTTCCAACAATGTTATATGGTTGCGAGGCGTGGGCTATAGATAGGGTTGTGCGGAGGAGGGTGGATGTGTTGGAAATGAGATGTTTGAGGACAACATGTGGTGTGAGGTGGTTTGATCGAGTAGTAATCAAAGGGTAAGAAAGATGTGTGGTAATAAAAAGAGTGTGGTTGAGAGAGCAGAAGAGGGTGTTTTGAAATGGTTTGGTCACATGGAGAGAATGAGTGAGGAAAGATTGACAAAGAGAATACATGTGTCAGAGGTAGAGGGAACGAGGAGAAGTGGGAGACCAAATTGGAAGTGGAAGGATGGAGTGAAAAAGGTTTTGAGCGATCGGTGCCTGAACAAGCAGGAGGGTGAAAGGCGTGCAAGGAATAGAGTGAATTGGAACGATGTGGTATACCGGGGTCAACGTGCTGTCAATGGATTGAACCATGGCATGTGAATCGTCTGGGGTAAACCATGGAGAGTTTTGTGGGGACTAGATATGGAAACGAAGCTGTGATTCGGTGCATTATACATGACAGCTAGAGACTGAGTGTGAACTGAGTGTGGACTGAGTATCTTTTCCTACCGCTACCTAGCGCGCGTGCGGGGGAAGGGGAATGTCATTTCATGTGTGGCGGGGTGGCGACGGGAAGGAATAAAGGCAGCAAGTAGAAATTATGTGCATGTGTATATATGTATATGTCTGGGTATGTATTCATTTATAAGTATAAATAAATAAAAAACAATGAAATAGTGAAATGGCCAGAAAAACATTAATGAACAGCCCTGCTAACTTACTCTGTAATATAGGCATCCCATCAAACACCTCCATCTAAAACCACACTGCCCCAGACAAACACGAGTCACTATTCTTCTACCACAATGAAGACGCTGAACACTTGCTGCTCAGCTGCCGTGTAATGTACCCATACAGATAGAGACTCAACATCACTACAGTTTATGACCTATGGCGTCTCTTCCGTTAGACGTGGCTGGCTTTCTGAGCGCTGCAGGATTTCACAAAGACAGAAAGAGTTCTTTGGGTAGGAATTAAACGTATGTGTGTGTGTGTGTGTGTGTGTGTGTGTGTGTGTGTGTGTGTGTGTGTGTGTGTGTGGAGGGGACAAGGCGAAGGGGGAGACCAAACTGGAGGTGGAAGGATGGAGTTATAAAGTTATGAGCGATAGGGGCGTGTACGGAGTGGAGTGATGAGGAGAGATGTGTTGTACGGGGGTCGACGTGCTATCAGTGGATTGAACCAGGGCATATGAAGCGGTCAGGGGAAATCATGTCTGTGGGGCCAGGATGTGATAGGAAGCTGTGGTTTTGGTGCATTACACATGACATCGAGAGACAGTGTGAACGAATGCGACCTTTCTTCGTGTGTTCTTGGCGCTACTTCGCTCATGCGATACACGGCGATCAAGCATGAGGAAAAATATACATTTCCTAACTTCATACAATTTTGCATGGTAACCAGGGACGGAATCTACGCAAGTGAAAGGTGTCATATCTTTGTGAACTCACTCCTTTGACCTCATTATTTGCTATATGAACAGTCCCTATCATCTTCCAGCCTACATGACTGAGAAAAATATCAAATCATCGATGAGAAGAAATTTTCATATGCAAAAAAAAAAAAACGGGAAGACTCGATTTTTTTTTTATCATTTCTAATCTACTCGTTTCTTATCATTTCTAGTCTGAGTGACATACCATGACTGAGGGATGTAGTTTCAGCGAGGGGTGGTCTACTCTAAGCAAGTGGATGTAACGTCGTATTCGCCCATGAAGGTCAGCCATGGAGAGGGGTGTTAACGCCCTCATCCCCCTGGATTATGGAACATCCGAACAACACCTTTGCTGTTTAGACGACTATAAACACGGTGGTGCATAAATGCGCAAACTGGCGTATCTTGAATCGCACTCTACAGTTGTGTAAGAAGTACAATAACCATAATTTCTGTGTAATGGGATTGCAACCTGGGGACCTATGTACAAACTTTCCTCCACCATCGCTTACGTTAGCGAGAACACACTTCAGGCACACTTCCCCGTTGTTAAGGTGAAATTTCATAATGGTCTTAGGAAAAGTTCCTTTCACAACTCCCGCACAACTGTTTTACGTTGAAGTTTTTTTGTGGGCTTCTTAAGAACTTGAATAAATATGGTTTTCATATTTATTCGTATCCAATTCTTTTCTCTCCGAGTTGGACACATCAAGCAAGGGCTTGTCTTCCCGCTTCGCAACTCGGTTTTACTGGATTATTGTTGCCATTGTCATAACGTCCTCTTGGAACTTTACCAGCCGTTTTCTATGACTCCTCAGGTGACGAGACTTGAAGGCAGCCCGACATAATACGTCTCTATAGTGACGGGGTTTTGATGGATGTGGCCAAGGCTATGACATCCTGCATACACTGGGATGATGATGCCAGTGACTCCCTCACTGAGGCAGGGTGCGAGGACCTGGCACCCACCCCCGCACGTACAACCAGGAGGATACAACAACCATAAAGACGTGGAATTATCTTTTAGAAATACACCTTTCGTCTGGGTGTGTTGGTTAAGACGGTACGGGTAATTCAATGCCCTACTCAAAGCCATTTCATTAACGATATATATATATATATATATATATATATATATATATATATATATATATATATATATATATATATATACATATATATATATATATATATATTTTCTTTCTTTCATACTATTCGCCATTTCCCGCATTAGCGAGGTAGCGTTAAGAACAGAGGACTGGGCCTTAGAGGGAATATCCTCACCTGGCCCCCTTCTCTGTTCCTTCTTTTGGAGAAAAAAAAAAAAAAAAAAAAAAAGCCTAAGCCAAGTACCCAATCTATCGACCAACCCCTAAGGGAGGAGGAAATTGACGGGTTGACCTACTACCTCAACCAGGGTTCGAACCCGTGAATGCAGTACTTCGTGCAGTAGAAAATTATGTGCCAATGAAGATGATTACATTGACTGATTTCGACACACCATGACAGTCGTATGTACTGCTGGACACCAGTGAATCACTGGCCTTAACTGGTGCCGTTGAACGTGAGTGTATTTCTACACTCGGGTGTATACTTGGACTCTGGCAAGTCATTGAACACGAGTGTATAACTAAATTCGAGTTCACAGATATACTTGTGTGCATCAGTATACTAACTATATCCACCGGTTAGAGTGCATTAATGGACTTCGAGTTCATCAATGACTCTCTTATTTACAAACCAAAGTATATCAAAGGACATATATCTATCAGCGGAACTGAATACATCGCTGGATTTCAATTAATCACAACACACTGTAGTTCATCTACAGATATATCTACATATGACCAGGATAATGCCATACTCGAGTTAACTGCATCTATGAACGAGACTACATTAACGTATCTGAGTGTATAACTGGCCTTTAGATATTCTGGACTTCACTAAACTGGTGTATCCAAACTGAAAAACTCAACTTGTGTCCACTGTTGAACGTGAGTGTACACCACTGGACAAGAGCGTATCACCGAACTTGACTTTAGGTTTAGAAAGACTTCAGTGAAGGGTTTGGATTTCAGCATATTGCTGGGCCCACGTGCATCACTAGACTGAGTGTATGGCTAAACTGCACAGCTAGGATCCAGAAGAGCAGTGTATGTATGTGCATCATACATCTGAGAGTGGGTGTATTGTCAGAAGTGGGAATTCACGCTAAATAATCACCGGAGCTGAGAATATTGTTTGATCTGAGTGCATTGTAGGAGAAGAGTCTTTTACTTCTAGGACTGGAGGGTATCCTTAACTCTATGTTTAAACTTCATTTTATATCTGGATGTAAGCTTACGGCTAAGGGCAGAGATATATTTATACGTATCTTTATAAGTGAAGGAAGAGAATCAATGAATGTGTGTGGATGACGAGGTTCAAACGCTTGAATGAAGTGCATGACTGAATCCGAGGTCATGTCTTGAATACATAGACTGATTCGAATGTTTCCTTTGGAGCTTAAGTGTATCACTGGACTTGATCGTAATAGATACCGCGAGTGCACAACGGGGGCCTCAGAACTCCCTACCCTCATGTTAAACTAGGAACTTCCACCTGTATGTCTCCGAGTGAGCGACACGTCACAAAGTTTACGCCAGTAACTTCAGCAGGTGTCAGACTTTGAGAATAATGACTCGGGCAACTGTGAGCAAATGAGAACAGGCTGAACAAACAGGGCTATTAGTTGCCTTCATAACAACCTCCAAATTAAGTCCCAGATGATGGTGGTGGTTGTTGTTGTAAATCTACTGTCCAAACCTGGAATCTTGTTGCCTGGAATAACCTATTAACCTGAAGATCGAAGAAGGAATGTACATATTTACCAAATGACGTCCTAGCTACGTCTCTTCGTTGTATATCAACTGCCTGTTACATTTCTTTCTAGTATCTCCCCTGATGATGTGATTATTCCACGAAAGTGCACTTGGGAACTTATCGTGTTTCATCTCAGCTAACTTGCACAACTATATATAAAACTGGCCACGTTCGTCAATCGAGCGATCCTGATCTCTTAGATGTCAGAAACGTGCAGCAGAATCTGATCCTGGTGTACAGTACACTTGTGTTGGCTACATCTTTCTTCTAATTCCTATCTTCTTTCCAAGAAACCTCCTGCCTCACTGTGCAGGAACAGCCTCCACTAGTTTCCTGAAGCATCCTATACCATCTTGATTTATTTGGCATCCTTGTCCTGCATCATCATCCACTAGCCTACTCTCCTACACCATCCTCACCGGTATATAAGGCATCCTATCCTGTAACATCATCCACTAGCCTATTCTATCATACTATCTTGCACTATCCCTATGCAACATACTTACCTTACAACATCACAGAGATATTCTAGAAAATCCTTCAACATCCTCGGCCACTGTGCTGCTCACCCCACACCAACGTCCTACGGCAACGATCCACACGGAGCAGAGGCATCCTCCAGTCATATCCCTGAGCATCCTGCAACATTATCTTCCAACATCCCACTACCCTGGACCAGCCCACATCATTCCTCACTGTTAATACTTCCTCACAAGTTGTGGTGTAATATTTCTCGTTTCCGGTACAGTTAGACGATTGTTTTTTGGTCCTTGTTATTCTTCCGGCTACACTGTTGAGTGAGGGTACACAGGGAATCAGAGAGTTGAATTCTGTTGGTATATATATATATATATATATATATATATATATATATATATATATATATATATATATATAACCACAGGGAAATGAAACACGGTAAGTTCCCAAGCGCACTTCCGTTGAAGAATGTGTGGAAGGCGAGAACGTTATCTCGTAGAGCAAAAATGGATATGTTTGAAGGAATAGTGGTTCCAACAATGTTATATGGTTGCGAGGCGTGGGATATAGATAGGGTTGTGCGGAGGAGGGTGGATGTTTTGGAAATGAGATGTCTGAGGACAATATGTGGTGTGAGTTGGTTTGATCGAGTAAGTAATGAAAGGGTAAGAGAATTGTGTGGTAATAAAAAGTGTGGTTGAGAGAGCAGAAGAGGGTGTGTTGAAATGGTTTGGTCATATGGATGTGGAAAGGGAGCTGTGGTTTCGGTGCATTACACGCGACAGCTAGAGACTGGGTGTGAACGAATGTGGCGTTTGTTGTCTTTTCCTAGCGCTACCTCGCACGCACGCGGGGATAAGGGGGTGCCATTTCATGTGTGGCGGGGTGGCGACGAAAATGGATGAAGGCAGCAAGTAGGAATATTTACATGGGTATAAATATATATGTCTGTGGATATATATGTATGTATACGTTGAAATATATAGGTATGTATATGTGCGGGTGTGGGCATTTATGCATATACATGTGTATGTGGGTGCGTTGGGCCCTTCGTTCGTCCGCTTCCTTGAGCTCCCTCGCTAACGCGGGAGACAGCGACAAAGTATAATAATAGTAAAATATAATGTATATATATCAACAGGTAAATATAACTTTTCTAAGATGTGGTGAATTATGTCGAGTCTAGTAGGATGATCCATTACGTCTGGGTCTGTGTGTGTCTTTGTAATAACGACTACATCAAGGTTGTATGATATCATTGTCCTTTATGAAATAACGTTAGTGATGAATTTCCTCCGTTAAATCTAGTGGGGAAACAGAGAGAGAGAGAGAGAGAGAGAGAGAGAGAGAGAGAGAGAGAGAGAGAGAGAGAGTTATCTGATCAATGTAGGTTTTCATCCCACTCTTTTCATTGTTGGAAAGCGTCATATCTTTCGTAAGAAATGGTTCTCTCAAATCCTCTTTTTTTTTTTTTCTTAATGTGAAGGAATTGTTTCCATCTATCAAATACATTTTCCAACAAGCTGTGGTCTGGATATCAAGGTGATCTACTCTCGCCTAATTCCTTGTCTCTGTTCGTCTTGTGACTCGCTTCTCCCTACCGTTCACTCACCTCAGCCCGCCTGATCCCTCTAGCTTCCACTCGCTTGCCTTAATCCGTCTCATTCGTCCCCTCCCTCCCCCACTCCTCTCCCGTCCACTAGCCTCAGCCCGTCTCATCCTTCCACTTCCAAAGTGCGCCCGGAAATCCACCCCAGTCCTGGACGAGCAAGGTTATCGCCATGTTAGAGGAAGGCTGCCTCCATCCTGCTCCCAGGAAGGCTGCCTCCATCCTGCTCCCAGGAAGGATGCCTCCAACCTGCTCCCAGGAAGGCTGCCTCCATCTTGCTCCCAGGAAGGCTGCCTCCATCTTGCTCCCAGGAAGGCTGCCTCCATCTTGCTCCCAGGAAGGCTGCCTCCATCCTGCTCCCAGGAAGGCTGCCTCCATCCTGCTCCCAGGAAGGCTGCCTCCATCCTGCTCCCAGGAAGGCTGCCTCCATCTTGCTCCCAGGAAGGCTGCCTCCATCCTGCTCCCAGGAAGGCTGCCTCCATCCTGCTCCCAGGAAGGCTGCCTCCATCCTGCTATCAGGAAAGCTGCCTCCATCCTGCTCCCAGGAAGGCTGCCTCCATCTAGCTCCCAAGAAGACTGCCTCCATCCTGCTCCTAGGAAGGCTGCCTCCATCCTGCACCCAGGAAGGCTGCCTCCAACCTGCACCCAGGAAGGCTGCCTCCATCCTGCACCCAGGAAGGCTGCCTCCATCCTGCACCCAGGAAGGCTGCCTCCATCCTGCACCCAGGAAGGCTGCCTCCCTCCGACCCTGAACGCTAAGGCATCGGTGCTACCCAGGGTCAGTGACACAAGAGCCCCCACCCGAGTCCGCTCCGGGCTGGCTTCCCAGCGTCCTGGTGTGGCTGGATCCGTTCCTTGCAGCTTATGTATAAATCCTCCCCCACGCGCGCCCCGCCCTGCCCTTCTCGGCCCACACGACAGAGGGAAGGTTATGGCCCCACGTGCTATGACAGCAGGCACGTTATGACACTATAATTGACACCCAGTCAGGATCACTGGGCGGCAGCGTCAAGGCTCTAACAGACCCATAACCCCAACACCGGCTCACTAATTCCTTAATGACCCCTTCCTATTATCTAGTTACTCGTAATCATATACTCTCGCGTGATTACTGGCGTCGTAGTATGCATAAAATGAATATAACTACGTCTTTACACACACAATAACACACACACACACACACACACACACACACACACACACACACACGTAGGATCACAGCAACATACAAGGAGACCTATCTAGACAGACTGCAGAGGTAATCTGATAAATGATGATGAATTTCAACCCAAATAAATGTAAAGTACTGACGACAGGTGAAAGCGAAAGAAGGCCTTGTTATGAGCATCATGCAGCAGGAACTAACCTGTGGGACTCTGTGTGTGAGAGAGACTTGGGAGTTGACAGTGTCCCTGGCCAGTCTCCCGAGGCCCACCGTACTAGAATGGTTGAGGAAGATTACACGTCTGCTGGCAAATATCAGGACTACCTTCAAGTTCATGGATGAGGAAGTATTCAGCCAGCTGTTCACCTCCTCCGGAAGACAGAAGCTCGAGTGTGCATCTCACGTTTGGCCACCACACCTGAGGAAGTATGCAGAGATACTAAAGAAGATCCAGAGAAGAGCAACGAAGACAGGGGCAAAATTAAGGCATCTGATTCAGAGGGAGAGGTTTATGTGACCTAATCATGACCTGTAACTGTTACAGCTTCGAGCCTCCTCGATTACGGCAGCTGCAGGTAAATCAATGATAAATAAATAAATATTTATCATGTTCGTTTTCGTCGCTAAAGTTGGAAAAAAAAGTGTCACTAGGTATTTACCATGTTTGTTTTCGTGAATGTAATACTGTAGGACATGATATATTCCGAGGACGTCATAGTTAGGAATATGATCATCATATACACATAAATGTGAAGAAAATGACTCTGAAAGGTTTGGTACTTCAAAGACATGATGATATTAAGGATCGGCCACATTCTTTAGGGATGGATTGACATTGAAGGCCTTAGTACCTCTGGACCATGATACTGAAGGGCAAAGACCTAATGACACTCGAAGACATGATGTTCAACGACATATAAAGACGTGACGCTTAACGACATGGGACACTTGAGTTGTTAAGGACAGGATATCTAAGTACCTGTTATTCAAGGGCATGACACTTGCGGAATTAGTAAATAAAGCTATGGTTGGTAGGACATGATTCTACGGGTCATTAGAAATAACAGAGCCAGTGACTTGGGCAAAATATTGGCAGAGTAACAGTAACAGACGCCATTCTTCCGGATGCAGTGATGGCAATCAACAGGAGCAACAGCAGTCACTGCAGTAGCGGTGACACCACCAACAGTGACGAAAGCCTGCGAATGAATCTGTATTTACATCAACAGAAGCAGTGACAGACACAACAGTAACAGTAATAGCGACACCAGCAGTGATGATATCAGCGAGAACTACAACAGAATCAGAGCTAACAACAGGAACACTAACAGACACAACAGTAACAGTGAAACAGTGACAGCAGCACAAGCAGCCACAGCAGAAACAAAAACTAAAAAGAAAATCAAAATGATCATCAACAACGACGGACAACAACATCAATGAAAGGCAACATAAAAAGAGCATCAACAACAACAGAGGCATCAACAACAACAACAGAAGCATCAACAACAACAAGAGAAGAATCAACGAGAACAAGAGAGGCATCAACAAGAGGCATCATCAATAACAACAAGAGAGGCATCAACAACAAGAACAAAGGGATCAACAACAACAACGAGAGGCATCATCAACAACAATAGGAGAGGCATCAACAGCAACAACAAGAGAGGCATCAACAACAACAAGAAGAGAGGCATCAACAACAACAACAAGAGAGACATCAACAACAACAAGAGAGACATCTTCAATAACAAGAGGCATAATCAACAACAAGAGAGGCATCAACGATAACAACTGAGGCATCAACAACAACGAGAGGTATCAATAACAAGAGAGGCATCAACGACAACAACGAGAAGCATCGACAACAACAACAACAACAAGAGAGGCATCGACAAGAATAACAAGAGAGGCATCAACAACAACAAGAGAGGCATCATCAAAAACAAGAGAGGCATCATCAAAAACAAGAGAGGCATCATCAACAACACGAGAGGCATCATCAATATCAAGAGAGGCATTAATAACAACAAGAGAGGCATCGACAAGAATAACAAGAGAGGCATCAACAACAACAACAACAACAAGAGAGGCATCATCAACAACAAGAGAGGCATCATCAATATCAAGAGAGGCATCAACAGTTACTGAATCATCGAAGCCAAAAACAGTAAACACTGACACACATGGATCACCTTCACATGGGCGGTCGTGTGTGTGTGGGTGCTGCCGACCTGGTATGGGAAGTATATCCTGTGAATATATAAATGGCAAAATACCCGTCTACATTAGCCCAGAAGAACCAGTAACACCGAAAACATTTCACGATGGGCAACTCTCCTAATTCTATTAAGTCTAGAGAGATTAGAGATGTATTTATTTTTCATACAATAACTACGTTAGGAAAATTGAAATGAAGGACTTTCTTGTTGTTACATTATCGTGCAAATGGTTTCATAAGAGCTAAAGAGCCACAGTATTAATGTGCTATGGGCTGTTCATATACATACATATATATATATATATATATATATATATATATATATATATATATATATATATATATATATATATATACTAGAAACCCCATATAACGCGAAAACCCATCTTCTGAAGAGTGCTCATACCTACAACACCTTACAACAACCAAAAATATAGAAAAAAGTTTGATAATAGAAACAAACAGCAGAGCGAATCATAATTACATACAGCGCTGTAGCACAAACAAACAAAAACCCTGTAAGTTTCTTTTGGTTCTGAAGTTAAGATTCTCCGTCAGTTGCGCAAGGCTGCAGTCGTCTCCTTGCAAGCTGCTTAACGGCGTAGGAGGAAAAGCCTCTTTTTCAGTCCCGATCATCAGTTCAGTTTCAGTAAAGCAAATCTGCATACTCAACCCCACCCACTCCCCGCTCCTTCCTCCTCCTCCTCTTCCCAATGAGGAGCACTGTGAATGCCTGCGTCTCGATCAATCGTTGCAGGATTATGGGACTTTCGAGAAAGAGAGAGAGAGAGAGAGAGAGAGAGAGAGAGAGAGAGAGAGAGAGAGAGAGAGAGAGAGAGAGAGAGAGAGAGAGAGAGTCCTCCACGTCAGATCTATCGCACAGGGACAGTGTTTTCCATTAATCCACGAGTGAGAACAAGAGACCTCCTCTGTAATCACCAGCCTAGGTAGGTAGGGAGAGGTCCAGAGTGCTTGTGTTCCTCTGGCCCCTGAGTCTGAGTGAAGGAAGGGCTCTTGACTGTGTCTGGGAAACCAGGGCTGCTCACACACTCCTCCCTAATACCCTTCCTTGCACAATGCTTAATGATCGAAGGTGAACTGTTCTTATCCGTGTCGTGATTGGTTGAGGCCTTAGCGAAGAGGCTTTTGTCAAAATGTGTGTGTGTGTGTGTGTGTGTGTGTGTGTGTGTGTGTGTCGGAGATTGATGACAGCGATTCGGCGCAATGAATCTGTCCAACGCTTCGTTAGTGCACCTTGTCTAGAGAAACTGTGACATGATTTTGGTTGCGGGAACTTCAGTGTTCAGAGATGTTGTCAACAAAAAATTCTCACACAAACAATCATATATATATATATATATATATATATATATATATATATATATATATATATATATATGCCTTACTACATTTACACGATCTGTGAATTACATCAGTCCTGCAGGTAAATGAGAAGCGCTGTCAGTCAGTTTCGCCCTCCTGAGCGAAAGGACAGAGACAGTCATTACGGCGCGTAATGGATAATCTGACCCCAGGTGAACACGCCCTTTGCTCGGCCTAATCCACCGCAGACCCAGTGTTGAATTCTACTTAAAGCCACAGAAGCAGAGCCAGACAGAGCGTGAGTCATATTTCACAGTTCGTAACCGTAAAATAGTGTGTTAGGAACTAGGCTTCACAGACACGTGTACATGTCAGGAGTTAATTATCAGTTACTAGAAGTTAATCTGGTTGAGGGACTAAAAGGGAAGGATACGACGAGAGGAGGATATAAAAACATGGGAGGAACTAAAGTTTGTTCACAGTGGAAGGTAACTACAGCACCAACGCCTTGGAGCCAGAATTGGGGAGGCGGTCTTGGAAATCATCGAAGTACAAGAAAAGACAAAGACAGATTACTTATAGGCCTTGACCCACATAACATAACGCCGATGGGCCTGATGATATATCTCCATGTGTGCTAAAGATGTGTGAAAACATACACCTCACCTGCCACCAGACTGAAATGTTGTCAAGACGCCACTGGACTAAGACAAATTACTAATGTCTTCAAGTAGCAGTGGAATACTATTCTTTAAGGAAGGATACTACAAAGTTATGGTGAACTGTACAGACCTGTGTCTCTGACAAGAGTTTTCTCTAAAATATAGTAAAAGATCATCAGAAAGTAAATGGACGATTGAGAAAGAGAAGCTACGTGTGCAAGAGACAACACAGATTCAAAGATCATGTGTAAAGAACTTATCTTTCTATGAAAGAGTGAGTTCTCTTATTCATACAACAGAGATGGTTGGGTGGGACGCGCGTACCTGGACTGCCAGAAAGCATTTGACACTGTAACACGCAAGAGGTGGCTCAGGAAGTAACATCTCCAGGCAAGCATAAAAGCGGGAAACTTCTTCGATGGCTAAGAACCTACGTGAAAGAGGTTTCATTGATGTCCCAGAGCCATTGCTTTTCATGACCTATGTAAATAACACGCCTGCAGGATTATAATCCTGCACGAATGTATTTGCAGATGATGCCATGGTGGAAGTCGACTTGGACTGATGAACTCCAAAGTTGGTCAACCTGAGTGTATACAACCTAACAGGAACGGAAAGCAGCGAAGAAACATCTCAATATGACTACTATCCACGGGAGAATGAGACACAGAAACCTCTGTGTGGACTGGAAAAAGTATCTAATCTCTCGCCATAGTTCAGCCATAACAGAGCAGGAGGCAGGCAAACATTCTGTCGACAAATACTTGAACTGATAAAGAAATCCACATCGTATTTTGGCCAGAATCAGAATAGACGTCTCCAGTTTAGTCACTGCAGTTAGAGAAGGAAGAGGCCAATAAATAAATAAATAAAAAAGATGCCGGAATTACGAGAGGGGAGCTGCGACGAGAGGTTAGAGACCTTATCATATCTGTCCACCATGGAAGAAAGAAAAGTAAGAGGGAGGGGCTAACTTGACCACAACATTCAAGTTTTAATACCAACATGATGACGTCAATTTGTATGCAGTTCATAATAACATGGAACAACAAGAGGACATAATATCAAACTAAGCAAGAAAAGGAAGAAAAAATGAAAGATAAAAAAAAGTACAGTAAAAGAATGGAGGAGGACTGGGATAGAATGCTGTATGATGGTGGAAAATTCTACAGATGGATCCCCACCAGTGTAAAACTCCCTCACCGTTCCGCAGACACTGGTAATTACAAACACACACACACACACACACGTCAGTAAGAATTATTATCTCAAATTTCCAGGTCCAGTTCAGCCTAGTGGGCAACACAAGGTGGAGAGAGAGAGAGAGAGAGAGAGAGAGAGAGAGAGAGAGAGAGAGAGAGAGAGAGAGAGAGAGAGAGAGAGAGAGAGAGGTTGTTCAACCATAAGTACGAAAAAAAAAAACTCATAAAGCATTTACATGACCAAATTTCCTCGACCATCCGGATTTGGATTTATCCCAGCAAATTTAATCACTTTTTTTTTTTAATAATCCCGTCGATCATAATCCTCATTTTCACCGTCTATTATTACAGCACTGCCATGTTCATCACTGCATGTGATAAAAGTGAAGAAAAATGTATGCACCTTTTTTTTTTTCTTTTCATCGGAAAAAAAAAAAAGATATTAACATCGACGCAATAATGATTTTAAAAGAGTGACTGGAAAAGATTGTGGGAATTATTCCCGCGTTGTGTCGGTGAAATCAGCAAATGCGTTTATCCCACTATGGTCTGTTCAGCAGAACACAGACGCTAACCTCGCTACACTCCAGACTGAACGACGCACGACTGATATCAATCGCTCTACCCCAGAGTGAACGACGCACGACATTGGTATTTCAGTCTTATGAAACCGAACTTGATTCAAAATACAGTACATCATGCAGGGTAACACTTCTCCTCACATGATGACCTAAATCAACTTCTCTGTCGTGACGAATAACGCTTGTAATGCTCCCCATCACATAATCTCTCCCTATACCTGGCGTTATCCTTCGACAATAGGGAAGACTTATGTTGAACTTTGATAGTCCGCAGATATTATTCATACTCATATGTTATTCATCTCAGATTCATATGTTATTCATTCACGACACACCGATGTTTAGGGCTACGTAAGATAACATACGCACAGTTGAGTTTCCTACGATATGCTCACGTAAGCAACGCATCAATTTCTTCAGATCAAATATTAATTTTCCGGTAAACCAATCTGAAAATCGTTGTGTTAGCCAAATCCTCCCGCCAGCTGGCAGCCATACGGCTAATACCTGGCAGGAAACGCACCTCAGCACTCGAGTAATGGTGGCCAGCAATTTACCACGCACCACTAACAGCTGCTTTTCGCCACTGGTGCGCTGGGAATGTGGTGCGCCGGAAATGTGGTGCGCTGGAAATGTGGTGCGCTGGAAATGCGTTGCACCGTGATCAAGTCTGTCCAGAACAGGGAGAGTAGGGTAGGGTCACCGAGTTCAGTGCCATCAATGACTTCAGCCACGAATGCAATATCCTAACATCCACATAAATCCCTAAATCTCTATTGGCAAGCTGAAAATCAAAATCAGAACCAAATCATTATCACACCGTCTCGCTTGGTCTCTGTCCTGATTGAAAAAAAGAATATAAGCGCTTGGGATCTGAAGATGCAGGAGGGTGAAAGGCGTGCACGGGACAGAATGAACTGGAGCGATGGACTGAAGCAGGACGGATGAAGCGTCTGGGGTGAACCACGGGAAGCATTGTGCGGCCTGGTTGTACACTCTGGGCTGTGGTTTCGATGCAGTACGAATGGCAGTTTAACAATGTGTGTGATGGAATGAGACCCTTTTCTTCGTCTGTTCTTGGTGCTATTTCACTAGCGCCGGAAACAGGGAACGGGCAACTAGTGGCAGCGTTACACCACGACTGGCTTAAAAGTTAACCAACCCCGGACCACGTTTTCTTTGATCTACTTGAGAGTCCTCGAATACCAAGTGCATAAGAGAATACGGGGTATGGGAGGGTTACTTAAGCCAATCGTGGTGTAGCAGTCTGAGTCGCTGATTTCTAGTCATATGGTCACTGGTTTGGTCCCAGGCACGTATTGATGAAATTATATATATATATATATATATATATATATATATATATATATATATATATATATATATATATATATTTTCTTTCTTTTTCTTTTAAACTATTCGCCATTTCCCGCATTAGCGAGGTAGCGTTAAGAACAGAGGACTGGGCCTTTTTTGGAATATCCTCACCTGGCCCCCTCTGTTCCTTCTTTTGGAAAATAAAAAAAAAAACGAGAGGGGAGGATTTCCAGCCCCCCGCTAATATATATTCATATTTATTCATTTTGCTTTGTCGCTGTCTCCCGCGTTTGCGAGGTAGCGCAAGGAAGCAGACGAAAGAAATGGCCCAACCCACCCCCATACACATGTATATACATACACGTCACCACACGCAAATATACATACCCATACATCTCAATGTACACATATATATACACACACAGACACATACATATATACCCATGCACACAATTCACACTGTTTGCCTTTATTCATTCCCATCGCCACCTCGCCACACATGGAATAACATCCCCCTCCCCACGCATGTGTGCGAGGTAGCACTAGGAAAAGACAACAAAGGCCCCATTCGTTCACACTCAGTCTCTAGCTGTCATGCAATAATGCACCGAAACCACAGCTCCCTTTCCACATCCAGGCCCCACAGAACTTTCCAATGGTTTACCCCAGACGCTTCACATGCCCTGATTCAATCCACTGACAGCACGTCGACCCCGGTATACCACATCGATCCAATTCACTCTATTCCTTGCCCGCCTTTCACCCTCCTGCGTGTTCAGGCCCCGATCACACAAAATCTTTTTCACTCCATCTTTCCACCTCCAATTTGGTCTACCACTTCTCCTCGTTCCCTCCACCTCCGACATATATATCCTCTTGGTCAATCTTTCCTCACTCATTCTCTCCATGTGCCCAAACCATTTAAAAACACACTCTCTCTCTCTCTCTCTCTCTCTCTCTCTCTCTCTATATATATATATATATATATATATATATATATATTGAAAATATTCGCAAATATGTTAAGTATTCTTCCAGTTTATCTAAATCCAGGATGCCGTTACGTGCTTCATTGATATTCCCATCATGAATAGATAAACAATCCATAAATAGCGAGAAAAATATATATTCCGTTTGATGATGAAGATTAATCAATATTCATTAGTCAGATATCATTAAGAATAAAGCTTTTAAACCTAATTAATTGATCACTGTGCAACATAAAGAGATCATATAGATTTATATCTATAAACAAATAAATTAGATCTTTTAATTCAATGTTTCAATTACTTTGAATTTATAGAGTAATTTGGACGAAATAAAAGAGATGAGTGTTTGGGACGTGCTAATCAAATAACATGGAGATGAGCGCATTATGTCATTTGGAAAATTTCACTTACGAAAATGCCTTCTTCACAAAGCAGCAGCTGCGTTAGATCTAGTCTTGTATCTTTCATTCAGATGGTGACGTTCTGGTGCTACCAACACCGAACACAAAGAAACAGAAACACTAAGTAACCAGGACAATTAACTAATGTCCTCTTCCCACGTCTTGGTTTTGTTGCAATGTGTTGCTAAAGGATTAGGCTGTCGGTCTGTTGTGTGGCCTTGGCTCCTCATGTGGTTAACATGAAGGATTTGAGTTCTCTTCTCTCTCTCTCTCTCTCTCTCTCTCTCTCTCTCTCTCTCTCTCTCTCTCTCCGTTAGAGACTTTCGCTTCTGTTGTAGTCTGTCTCATGGGTCTCATCCTGATGTAGGGTCTACGTGAAGGACTTTAGCTCCTTCTGCAAAGGCGTTTAGCTTCTGTTGTTGTCAGCCTCTCTCTCTCTCTCTCTCTCTCTCTCTCTCTCTCTCTCTCTCTCTCTCTCTCTCTCTCTCTCTCGTGTGGTTAGTGAGAAGGGAATCAGCCTCAGTTGGAGTCAATACGTGAGCTATAGCTTCAGGTAGGCCCTATGGATATGGGTTAAGGAGTGACAACCATAAGCATTGACCCTTACGTCGATGGATGACCTTGGACCGTGGGGGCTGGTATGCTTACCTTATTGTTGACCTGTTGCGTAGGAACCATCTGGGTGACCCTCCCGGAGTTAAGTTCTGTTCTGGCACTCCGCGGAACAGACAGGGTCTGTTGTGGCACTCTCTGAGTGACCCTGGGACAAACAGGGTCAATTGTGGCAACGTCTGGGTGACCCCGAGACACGTTCCGTCGTGGCACATTCTATTATTATCTTCTATAACTCAATGAATGTAACGTTCATGTTAATACCATTACTGTATGTGGGTCGGATATAACAGGTCGGCAACAGATAAAAATCACGCGATACAACCATTTATCTTGTTATAAATAACAACGTATCCATTGGAAACGAAATAACATATTTACTGTTACATTTCAAACGCCAAATGTATGATATTCCCGTGTTCTGTGTGAACAGCGAAAAATGACACAATCTTTTTCGTGCGTTGAAACTTTTTAACCTTAATAAACAGAATGATGACAGTCGCTCTCTGTGAATCTTAAGTTACCTCAGTCAGTCATATCGTGCAGCACGAAGAATCGAGTTCTGTAACGTCTTAGGTCTATAATCAGTGACAGAAGAAGTGACAGTAGGTTAGTTACCCCTTATACTGGTTAGGTCTCGCCTCCCTAAACCCACTTACACTCGTCTTACACTATGTACTCGCTCATTATTATTTCTCCCTCCTCCCATATCACACTCCCGTTCTTCTCCTCCTGAGCCATCATACGGCCATTCATAAGCTGATGTGTGTGTGTGTGTGTGTGTGTGTGTGTGTGTGTGTCAGGGAATACTGAGACGTAATCGGCCCCTGAGATGAACTGAACATCGGGTTTGTGAACGTTAGGAAAAAGAAAAAAAAAGATTTTGTTCATGGTTGAGGGGGAGGAGGAAAGGTCGACCATCGTCACCTTTAGATATACCTTCCCCAGCACTGAGAAGGTGCTCGAGGCCATACTGGGAGAGAGAGAGAGAGAGAGAGAGAGAGAGAGAGAGAGAGAGAGAGAGAGAGAGAGATAAGCTATACGCTCAAATGTCGTACAGATTAGCCTTACACTTGAATCTCATACCGGATAACTGCATGTGCTTAATGACAAAGGTTATAATGTGAAGTGTGTGTTTAACAGATATATATGCTGACGAGTGATAGGATTTTCGGCGTGAATAAAGAGGGTGGAATGTCAATAAAAAAGAACATCAAAATTATGGCGAATTGTCCAAAACTCATGGAAACAAGAATTACGTTCTACAGTGAAATGACTGACCCAGAGTGAGATATGAATATGGAAAAATAACGTTCTTCGCTTTTTAATGTTCTTTAAATTTCCAATAACACGTAAGATCCTAGCATGGCTAATGAACTGTGGGAGGAGAAATATAGGTTGTGGCAAAGTAGATATGTAGGTTGTGGCACAGTAGATATATAGGTTGTGGCAAAGTAGAAACATAGGTTGTAGCAGAGTAGATATGTAGGTTGTGGCAAAGTAGATATACAGGTTGTGGCAGAGTAGATATGTAGGTTGTGGCAAAGTAGAGACATAGGTTGTGGCTCAGTAGATATGTAGGTTGTGGTCAAGTCAGCAATTCTCCTGAGGGTGGTTTTGTGGTGATGCCACACAGATTCTGATGGTGCCGCCCACCAGGTTATAAACACCATCTCTGACTTCAGGCCGTCGTCTGTGGCGATGAACCACCTGCGAGTGTCGTCACTAAGTAGTGTGTGAACACCAGCTTAGAAGGATGGAAGTGCACACATACACACACACCGGGTCTGAGGGTCGAAGGCGACAGAATCAACCGCAGTTACGCAGGTCTGCTCGAGTTCCCGTACATAACTGTTTTTATTGGTCGTGTGTGGGGTATTGGCGTCCATATCCCAACACGTGATCATCAGATGAACATGTTATCTTCAATATCTGTTATCAGGATGAGCTGCACATACCAGTCTCGATAAGAAGCACTTTTTAAATGGCACTTGTAGTATGGGGATAAGAGAGAGCGTGTGAGCTCTGAAGGCAATCCCTTATGATTGTCTCAAATATACTCCAGGAGTTTGTGATTTTCCTCGTGTCCTTGTTGTATCCTCCTCATCACAGCCGCATCCTCCTTATGTCCTCATATAAACTCATTCTTTCCTCCTCACTATTCACCTAGTCCCCGCCCGTGATTCTTACGCTACCACACAGTGCGGGAGATTCACGCTCTACCTGGAGAATGGTTAGACATGCCAATGTTCCACGAAACGACGCACCGCTCGCTCAGAGATCCACTCTCCTTTTTTTTTTGATTTAGCGTCAATGAATTATTTTCTATAACGCTCGGCGACGATGGGTCGACTAATGGCCTACCGAGACGAGTTTAATGACATGTTCCTCCCGGCGGCATGTGTCGGCCACAGCACGTTTGATTACCCATACATCTACAGCGTTTTAACGCCAGCGGATCCCGAATGTCGCGTCGCATCTGTGAGCAATGCGAGCATAACGATTCAGTCTCTGACAAGATTGTGGTTAGGATGGTCATATATCTACATCAATATCCAAGTGGCCCGCTGTGGTGGCAGAGCGTCATACCTGAAACAACGAACCTTCGATTTCAGACAGGATGACAGGTCAGCCCTGACGTGACCCCGAGGTGTGGTGAGAGTGTGGTTATCAGGTCACTGCTGGCGTGGCCTGCGATGTGGTATTGATCTGTAGGGTAGGGCAAGCTGGCTGGCTAAATGGGAGAGGAAACAGGGTGGAAAGGCGAAACGTGTAAGGCGAAAGAGCAAAGATGCCATGAACAATGGGGCAAGAGGAATAACTGGTGTGGACGAGCTTGGACACATCGGTAAAAGGAGGAGGAGAGAGGGTACAGTCCAGTGCAGGGGAGCAAGTAAACAAGTGAAATATCAAGAGAGTATCATCGTACGAGAGTCACATTCCTTTCAGAGACAATTGGACTCTAAATCACGACGAGTCCTTGACATACGGAAGAGTAAAAGAAAGTGATTCAAGTAAATCACCCTCCCGATCCCATCGACCTTGACCCACTGACTTGTGCACACTGGCGATCCTGACAAAGCCACAGTGTTTGAGAAGGACGACAAATTCAACTGCCTAATGTAACTACGTAGTGGTAATCACAACTGCGAAGTAATTCCACTGGACTGTCACGGCTGATCGGAACAAAAACACATCCCTCACATGTGACTTGATGTTCAGTGTTCATGATGACTCCACTTCCCAAGGACATGTGTCTGCACCACAGTCTGGCAGGGTGGTAGCTCGACTGAAGGAGATAAGGACGTCTCTGTCCTCTTCTTGACCTCCAATGCTTGGGTCGTAAACAGAAAAGTCGCAGAATTTGTTTCTAGGCGAGACTCAACTATTCACTCCAATCGAAGACGACTTCAGATATAAACGCTGGAACAGATTCTTAACCAGTTGATCTTTCAGACGCCACCGCTCCTGGTTTCATTATTCATCTCCAGCACTAAACTAAACAGGCGAAAGCAGACATAACTTGTTCGGTTCCAACAATTCTGGAAATATCAGACGTCAAATGAAGATCAGCTACTCAAGACGAAATATCATCTACAAAAGGTCACAAAGATTAGGATCTCTTTTTTCGTTCGTTGATATGGCTATCAGGCCACCTAAAACCAAGCAAAAAAGTACTTTAAGAATACTTACATGCTCGTGTCTGCCCTTCGATAAATTGCTTGGATGATTTTAAGTAAAAATATCTAAAATTTGTGATGTTTGGTATAAATGTGGAGAAAAGTCTGCTTTTTCTCCACTTTAATTTAGGGGACATTTAAACTCACAAAACTAAAGAGAAAAAACATATGAATCTGTTACTTCATCTGAGAAACACCTTCTGAGTTGAACATTCGTATGAAGACGTTAGCCTGTAACAGAGTGAAGGATGAGCAAATTGTCATGCGGCAACTGTATGTGGCTACAGCACAGAGACAACTGTGGGTGTGTCCTCTGTCCAAAGTCTGTAATGATTGTAAATACAGACACACTCCACACAGAGGTCTGTCTGTTCACCTGAAGAGAGTGACGTAGATAACCTCTCATCATCCATTAAGAACTGACAGCTGTTGAAGTAGCTCTTACATGTAACGGAATCATTACACCACTAGACTGAATAGCGTCCAGAGAACACATAACATAATCAAGGAAGGCACGGAAGGTTTCAGATCCTCCTCCACCACAAACAAAGAAAACAGAGACGCATTCCTGCAGAAAATGGAACGTTCAACGAATGCAAGAGATTCTAAAACCCTTAAAGAAAAAAAGAACACAGCTCAGAGACCTTACGTATCACACTGGAACACCGACGACATTAGTCACAACGATAACATGGCTTACGTATGGTATATAGCAACTCACAGTGTGTCAAGGATAACCATAAAGAACCAAAAAAAAGTGAACCCGTGGACTGAGCGTCGTTAATCATTCCCGACCAGACACCTACCATGTGTACAGAGCTGGGGAGTCAGTATCAGGTGTGCCTCCACAGCGCCACTAATGATATCCAGGAACGCGCGTGATGCAGCTGCTGATGAAAGTTTTCAGCAGATCTGCCTACGTAAACACGGTGTATCCAGCCACTGTTATGCGACAACGCAGGCATTCCTGTGAGCGCAAGGTGTGCCTCGAGATCAGGACTCGGAGTTGATTTCGATGCACAGAAAGGTGGGAAATTTTGAGAGGAGAGAAAGAGAAAAATATATGCATCGCTGTCCAAACTATTCTATACATTACTAATGAACTGATGCCCCCCCCATATCTACAAAACAAGAGCAGAAAAGAAATTCCCAAATATTCTGTTGCTGTAATGTTACCGGGAATAGCTAAAGATTTGTTTATTCATGAGGAAGTCACTTAACTGTCCTCATAAAAGACAACAACAAAGGAACATTCATTGTGCACGAGGAATGATTGTTCTTGATGACGAAAGAAAAATGATGGCTGCGTTTCTAAGGGACCTAATTGAGTCAGACACGTGAGGAGGGGGGGGGGGGGGGGATGTGTGAGAAGGGAGGGGAACACGCGTGAGGGAGGGAGAGGCGGGCGAGGAAGAAGGATCCAGGATAAAGGAGGAGGACATGTCTGATGAAGAAGGACCAGGGTGAAGGAGGAGGACACGTCTGATGGAGAAGGACCAGGGTGAAGGAGGAGGACACGTCTGATGAAGAAGGACCAGGGTGAAGGAGGAGGACACGTCTGATAGAGAAGGACGCGAGTGAGGAATGAGGGCACGTGAGAGGAAGGAGGATAAGTATGTGGAGGAGAAGGGACGTGTATGGGATGAGGACACATGTAAATTGGATGACACATGCTAAGGATACATAAGAAGGACACATATATTAGGGCGTGAAGATGGAACATAGGGAGATATCTTTAGGAAAGGAGGTGGGAGGTCGGATCACAAGGACGTTCCAGGGAGAATAATAAAAAAAAAAAGGGCATGTCTTAGGGTGCGCGAGGGAATGTAAGATTTGAGAACCAGCAGCATGACGAATATGAAGGAAGCAGAGAACTTTAGAAAAAGTATCTTACTCATCCGAAGATGACGAGGGAGAACGTAACACGTGATGGTGGTGAGAGACGAGGCAACTTGCTGTAGGAGATGTGGATAGAGAGACCATCTCGGGTACATAAGAGAAACCGTCTCGGGCACACAGCAATGAAGCCTCATCTATGGTGCGTAATGCGTAGGTTACGTAACCCGTAAGTTGATAATGCTCAAGTCTAACAGGAAGGCTCTCCTGTCGTAAGCTACATACACTTCTACAGTAGAATAACCCCAGTTGTACTCTTAACCAGCCCTTACAGAGTCCAAAGCTCTTCTCCCATAACGCTGATCCCATATCCTGTTCTAAAAAGAACTGCTTACGTTCTTACTGCCTTAGTGGAAATGGATTGTCCATTTTCCTTTCTATGAAAACCTCTTACTGATCTTTTTTCTTCTATTTCGTTCAACGTTTGGCTTGGATGAAGAATTACAATGGGGTGACAGGAGCGATTTGACCTTTGTTATCTATTTGAGATCTGATAATCCTATAACCCAACCATCATCAGATGTTCCATCATTTTTCCACCGGCTATAACGTGAGTGTCTACGTGAAGCACAATCCACACACATCCTTAAACAGCGACATAATTTCATGATCCCTGACGTTAAGTCGCCAGTGATGACCACAAAGAAATCCATCTTCCTGGACGAACATGAATCACTGTTACCAATAATCCTGGTGCAATATCTTTGTCAAATACTGCTCTTCGATATTCATTTATTTGCCTATCATTTATCATACTAACTCTGGCACAAAACTAGTCGCACTAACAACATTATATCACGAGATAAATGGAGATATGATTATCGCTTTGATCATCATGTCTTTTGATGCAAGTATAATTCGTCGGTTCTCAGGATCATGTAAATATAATCTGGCAGTCCCTAGGGATCATGTCAATGTAATTTTTCGGTCCCTTAGGACGGTCCCCAAGGTCATGCAAATATAATCCTCGGTCGCTAAGATCATGTAAATATAATTTGTCGGTCCCTAAGGTCATGTAAATATAATCCTCGGTCGCTAAGATCATGTAAATATAATTTGTCGGTCCCTAAGACTACGTAAATATAATTTTTCGATCGAGCCCGAGGATTATGTAAGCATAATTTGACGGTTCCTCTTGCCGACCCCCAGGATCACGCAAATATCATTAGTCTGTCCCCAGGATTATGTAAATATAATTTGTCTCTCCCCAGGATTATGTTGATATAATTTGCCGGTCCCCAGGATTCTCTTAGGGAGCAATTCATCTCCTCGTTTCTACGCGACCACCAGAATCACTCTTGAATTATATCCAGTGCTTCCATGACAGAGAGCAATATGCATCGAGTGTGGCAAGAACAGTGTGGAGTTGGTGTAATAATTACGACGCAAAGCCTCGTTGTGGTTCCTCTTATAGAAGAACACGACTGCGAAACGCGTCACCCATATATCTAATTCTATGGTCGTATGATTTGAGCCTATCCATTTGCAACAGTACGAGCGTCCTCAGCCTCATGAGACATTAGGCTGTATGAGTGATCATCTACATTTCATGTCGAGTGTCTGTGGGAACAGCCCATAAGAGACCATCCATCATAAACTACTACGTTTAAGAAAGGTATTCAACAATGGAACTGATAGGTGTTTTATAGACTTCAGTCCTCTAAAATCTTCGTGGTAGCTTTGATTCTCCTCCAAAACGATGGCCTCTTGAAAAAAAAAGAAAAAAGTCTTTATATTAAGTAGAGGAGCAAACAGAAGCCTCATAAACGGGAGGAATTAACAGGAGACATGGTGGCGTGCTAAGTAAATACTCCCACCTGGTGGTACACCACCGCTTCCACACACACACACACACACACATACACACATACACACACACACACACTTACAAGAACCTCTCGTGTAAATAATTTAGGTCATGTGCCTTCAGCTGAGGGCATTATTTATTTACATTTTACGGTTTACAAGTCGTACGTCACGCAATTGGGAAGAAGAATTGAAACAAACGTTAATTTTGTCTGAGAAACGTTTGTTGCCACAGGAATACAGGAAATAGAAAATGGAAAATTTATCCCAAACGTTTTCATTATCAAAGCGTCTGTGAAGCAGCTCAGAATCCCATGATCAAAAGGTTTGGGATCCATTAAGAAGAACTTTCTTACTGGTGAACAGAAGCACAAAGCAGACTCTCTCAAACCCGGAGAGAACAAAGCTATATAGATATAAAGAAAAGAGAGAGAAAACGAAGGGAAAAAAAGATCCAGATATCTTCAGTAGCGGAAAAGAATGACCATTTCAGCAACATCAAAGGAGCGGTAGAGACCGTGTGTCGGCATTCCAGCCAAAACAATGGAGTTCATTTCTCCTTTGTACCTTTTTACCGGCAGCTACAGAATGACGGAGAATGGACGATGCATATGAAGCGTCGTTACTTAACGAAAAGACGAATCCCTGCGACTCATCCCCTCAGAGATACCCTATGGTTAACTTCAGCTTCCTTGGTTCCATCCGCTGCCATATTGAAGCACACCCCTTCACCCAGGTTCTCTCCAGCCAAACTCATACTACCTACATACTATTTCTCTTCAATGCTAAACTTGATAACTTTACTTTTGATTACATTAACTCTTCATCTTCTCCTTTCACTCGCTCTCCTAAATTTAGGAACCGGCTTCTACAGGTTCCCACTCGAGACTGCCACCGGAGCTGTGTCATCAGCAAATAGCAACTGACTGACCTCCCAACCACTTCCCCACCACTCTCAACAGACTGATGACCTGCCTCCCTTTCCAAGGCCCTCGAATTCACTACCGCCGTCAATTCATCCTTGAATAGATTAAATAGCCATGGTGACATCACACACCTTTGAGCAACTCACCTTCCTCTCTTCCCTACTCGCACACACGCCTTACGTATTTCAATAAGAGACTCCTCACTACCCAAAGTACTTTTCCTTCCACACCATATAGGCGCAACACCTTCCACAAAGCAATATCTTCACCCTGTTATACGCTTGCTCTAGATGCATAAATGCCACGTACATATCCTCTTCTTTCTCTAAGTATTTTCCACATACACTCTTCAAATTAAAGGCCCGATTCACACATCCTCCAGCACTCACGAAACCAAACAGTTCATCCAATTCTGATGCTCTGTGCATGACACCAGCCACTCAATCATTCCTCTTCCTTTCAACTTACCAAGTGTCCTCCAAAAAAAACTTGTACCCCTTTAATTTAAACATTCACTTTTGTCACCCTTATCTTTATACAATCGCACTATACAGCCAGTCCGCCGATCCTTAAGAACCTCACACTGACCCATACATACGTTGAAATTCCTTAAGTAATCAGTCCATAATAATATCGCCTCCCTTTCATGAGAAGCTCATCTGCAGTCCCATACGATCAGTGTCCTCCTTCGTCAATGTCCTGTGTAGCATCATTGGCACATGTTGTCTGTGTCTCACACTCTTTCATGCAGCATTTAATGCTAGTTAAATTTGGACATTTATTTGACATCACTTAGTGTCTCATCTCGACAACTAAAATTTGGGTTTATCATTTTTTTTCCCTCTCAATCTGAAATGAACAGATCATAACAATGTCTCCCACGGCTTTCTCGGTAACAGCGCCTAGAAATAACTGAGTATAACCTTTCGTTTCTTGAAATGTGTTACTATCGCAACTGAAGAATTCAAGAGGAGCTTCGAATGCCACCAAAGACGACTCCCCCAGCCACTCGCCAGTAAGCGATCAATGTCCCACAACTTGTGTTGGTGTGGATAAATTCTCTCCTGCTTCTCGTGTAACCAAACGATCGCTTTCCGGCAGAGTGCTGTGGGGGTGAGTGGGCCAGCTACTGGCATATGATGGATCGCCGAGGTCGATATGTTAACACAGGCGTAGGAGGGCATTAGTCCTTGAACGGTTCATATGACATTAATCCATAATATCGGTCAAATAGTCGATTCTCCTGAGCAATTTGCGTCGGGAAGCGATTAATATGTAAAACGAGGTCTGTGATGTCGATCAACCGTGACACCACAGTGAGTAACGTAGTGAAATAATCATGTCTCTACATCTTGCACTGTCAGAGAAATGACCACTGCCTCGCAGTGTAGTGTGTGTGTGTGTGTGTGTGTGTGTGTGTGTGTGTGTGTGTGTGTGTGTGTGTGTGTGTGTGTGTGGGTGTGTGTGTGTCGGAGAACAATTACTGCTCAGATTTATGGTCCTTCATCAGAACATATGATTGATCTGCAGAGCAAAACAAGCATGTTGACCATTTCAATTTATCAATGGATTAATATTATATCTTACGTATTTTTTTTCAATCACCGCCCCCCTATATACATAACAATATGTTTAAACCCAGTAAACGAATAAGCTTCGTTTGAATACGCTTTTTTTTTTTCAAGTTTTCGAATAAGAGATCAGATACAAACATGCGTCGCGGTTGGCCAACTTTCGCTCTTCTTGAAAACCGTCAGTGGAACACAGGCGTTTCAGATCATCAAAAAGTCTGGGAGATAACGATTATCTCTGCCTTTGACGTGACCTTCCGCAAGAGGTGATGGAAGGTCATGTAGGAGGAGCCTTGGAAAGCGGTGTGGGGGGAAGAATACAACGGAATTCAAACAGCAGCAGACCACTGGGTCCTAAAGACACCTAGTGGTAACGGAAGAGAACTGAACCTTATGGACCACTGTGGTAGTAGCAGAAAGACATCCAAGAAGCTTCCTCTATGGAGGACCTCACTGGAGAGTTGGAGGGTCTTGGAGGCGATGCTTCTGTGAGCGACTCTGGCTCGACATGCAAGACTGAATGAAGTTTGGGGACTTTTCGTTGTTGTTGTGGAGGACGTGTCAGTTATCTCTTGTGGCAGGACGGTGTAGCATGTCTGTTGATGTCTTCTACTGCTGACGCTGTGTAGGAGGAAGGGTGCGCGTAGCTGAAGCTATCAAAGATGCGTCGTGTGAGATGTGTCAGTAGTATGGTAGAAGAATGACGGTCTTTGTGTATACAAACCCAAGTTTGGATTGGATCATAAAATTTAGGCTCATAAGCCAAGCACTAGAGCATCGAAGGCTATTCAGCGCTCTTAATAGAGAATAAGATATTCTTAGAAAGTGATAGACCAAGAAGGGAAGAACGAAAAGTATAGGAGGAGAGGCACTAGCCCACATGTGTTGGTGTGAGAGCTCAAGCTTGACCATTGGTTAAACCCACGTACCAGGGAAAGGAAAATCCACGCTGCCATAGCTCAAGCCATCACCGCTCCACACACAAACCACCACCACCACCACCACCGCAGCGTTGAGGTCCATGTGGATCGAGGGTTACAGACCCAAGAGTGGCTGGCTGTTCTAAAGGACTTTACTTCCCCGTCAACTAATGTCTAAACTAAGCTAAAGCTCCGTAAGCTTTACAGCCCCCTGTAACGAAAGCTTCCATCCTAAATGTTGCTACTAGTTTTCAAGATGATGATGATGATGAGGGCTCACTTTCGGATCCTCAGTCTACTGCTGATACTGAGAGGATAATGCTAGTTTGTGTTCTGCTCGAGTTCCAGAGCTTTTAGTATTCGTTGTTGTCAGAATGTGAGGCAGAGTTCATGACAGGGAAGACGAGGGCGTTACACAAAGATAACTTTTTTTTTTTAGACACTCATGTCTCATGCATTTACCATCATATCAGAGAATTCTTTCACTCGCCACGCCCTTCATTTAAAATAAACCCACACGTAAATGGCCAACATGGCAGTAATGTTAATAGAGATGATGAATTCTTGCATTATTGCACGAAATAAATGGTGGTAGATTACATTACCTGGTCACGTAAATATGACACAAATTTTTGTGACCTTTTTGGAATACTCGGTACACATTATTCCAATTTGGATATTAAGAGCAAATGTCGACGAAGTTCAGCCACACATAATGCACAATCCTCTACTACTCTCGCAATATCACATATAGTCAGGGGGGAAAAAGTTAATATTTTACCGATACAAAAAAATATTTGATGTCAGTGTGATTCGAACTCAAATTGACTTCGGGAAGAGAGATTGCTGTCGGGTCAAGTTTTATTTCGTGTAATAATTCTCTTCGTGTTTTTCCGACTATAAATTGGAACTGTAAGAGCCCCCGGATATGGGACAATTTACTGCGATTGGAGGTTTGGTTTGGCTTAATATTCAGGTCTAGTTAGTCTCTTTTACGTGTACCTCACCGTCTACTCTGTGGATAGACTTCTGGGGGATTTCTAGGGAGAGGAGACGAGTTTCTAGTACAACAGGAATCTCCAGTAAGGAGACCAAGGTTGTCATAAGAGTCCCAGCGCCTTGCCTTCCATGTCTGTCTCGGTCCTGGGACACGACAGCCCCTCCCCTCGTCCCTCACCGTCTTAGTGGACACAACATTGTACATGATCCTCTCTCTCTTCCAGAAGGACACTTCTCTGTATCTCTCACTCCTTCGGCAAAAGACACATCGCCATAGTCTCGAACTTCCTTCCTAGACGCTAACTTCCGTGACCGCCGGTGTTTCTCTCAACGTTACACTCTGTGTCCCTTCGTGTTCCTCTACACTCCGTATTGTGTCTCAGTGTTTCTCTGCACACCCTGTGTCCCTTCGTATTCCTCTACACTCCCTGTTGTCCCTTAGTGTTTCTCTACACACCCTGTGTCCCTTCAAGTTCCTCTACACTCCCTGAGTCCATCACTGTTTCTCAACAGTCTACACACCACACACCCTGTGTCCCTCACTATTCCCTTAATGTTTCGCTTCAGACCACACTCTCGCGTCCCTCTCTCCAGCTCTCCAACTCAGAGTACCACACTCCGTATATCCTTCATTTTCTCACAGACACTACACTTCTCATGCCCCTTGCTATGGCCGCTGGAGATGACTATCCATCCCTCTGTCCCTCTCTGACTATCGTGGCTCCCAGACCAAGTTCTAAGGCTATGGCGAGTGTTAACGACCTCAAAAAGACTGATGTAACTGCCTAGGGTCACCTGCTAACGAGGCCGTCTCTCATCTCACTGCCTCGGATGCTTGTAGATGGAGAATCATTCATTCCACTGTGAGAGAACTTCCCGTTATGAGCGTGTACTGTGCACGTTCTATGAACGTATAGAACACTAAAACATTCTCCCATCGATAATGTTTACAAAGGTGGCTGCCCGGGTCATCAATACTCGGGGGCCATATTGCAACTCTCAACTAAATGGCAATATTAGATTGAAGTTGCTACAGCGAGTATTGACGTGTGGACGAGGGGGGGGGGGGGTCTTCCCATCTCTACACTCCTCTGCTGACGAGTGAAGCGTTGCACCATTAACATAAAGTCTACAAAAAGAAAAAAAAAAAATCGGAGCATATGTTACCAGATCGGAAATAAATGATACTGGAATCACTATAGAATTCGATTGTAAGAATTTGATACACGGTTCTGTGAATACGTTCAAATTACGTGTCTTCATCCACGAGAGAGAGAGAGAGAGAGAGAGAGAGAGAGAGAGAGAGAGAGAGAGAGAGAGAGAGAGAGAGAGAGAGAGAGAATCTTAACTAAGATCAGGGTTTCATCACACACCATGTAAACAGACACAGTTCGGCCAGGCCTCTTCTTCTGCAGGACGTAGTGGCTGTACGGTGATGGCTGCCAGCAAAGATATTGACTCGGGGTCTTTTCCGACACGAGTTACGACTGATCATGAAATAAGAAGCATGAGTTACCGAGTGATTGGTAATGAATCACTTACAACGTAAACAAGCTCATACGACACACACAAGAAACGTAAACCATTTTCCTCGAGACACACGACACTCATAAGGTCTCGTAACAGAAAACGGGAACTAAGGATCCTTCATAATAGCGAAGTCACGAAGAACATATACCCTCGTCTCGGAGACGGTGTTTTAAAGGTCGAAAACCCACACAAAATAATATATTGTCTCGACCTACAGCCTTCTTCCGTGTCTCGTGGTTGTTAACTCCAGTCCAAGTACCCCTATACGTCTCGCTCTCTTTAGGAAAAAATGAAAAAAAAACATTATATTGTCCTGTGGTCTTCCCACAGCTGGACTGTTGTACGTGTGGTGGAATTATGGTCGGTGCGTGTCAACAGACATGCGTCATCTTCACGTGTAACACATGTGTGTCTGCGTTAAGCGAAAATAAATAAATAAATAGATTAAAAATTCAATAAAATAAACAATAAACATTTTTTTCATATACATTCGCCATTTCTCGCATTGGCGCGGTAGCGTCAAGAAAAGATGATTGTGCCTTAGAGGAAAAAAATCCTCGCTTGGCCCCCTTCTCTGTTCCTTCCTTTGCAAAAGTAAAACAGGAGGGGAGGACTTACTGACCCCAGCTCCCACCCATTTTAGTCACTTTCTACGACACTTAGGAATCATGTGGGCAGTATTCTCTCTCTCTCTCTCTCTCTCTCTCTCTCTCTCTCTCTCTCTCTCTCTCTCTATATATATATATATATATATATATATATATATATATATATATATATATATATATGTGGAAGGATAAGTCTGGGACGCGAGTGATTTCATTCGAACATTTCCACAACGGACTTACAGAGGAACATAACAAACCCTGGTATCTCCGTCGTGACCACAACTGCTTGATCTCCAAACGTTAAGAAGCAGATATGAGCACATAGGGTGTGACTCTCCTGTGATTTCTCCCATCTGCAGATTCAAATCTCGTTCCCAGCATCGTCATCTCAATGTTCTCTGCCTCTTAAACCTTCTTGCTCTGTGATCCAGGATCGTATGTGTGAATCCCCTGTGTGTCTCTCCTATTTAAACTTCTCCTGGTTCACCCTCAGTCACCACCATAATGTCCACAGTGTCCACTGTCCTGCTGGTTCACCCTCAGTCACCACCATAATGTCCACAGTGTCCACTGTCCTCCTGGTTCACCCTCAGTCACCACCATAATGTCCACAGTGTCAACTGTCCTCCCAATTCACCCTCGGTCACCACCATAATATCCACTGTGTCCACAGTCCTCCTGGTTCACCCTCGGTCACCACCATAATGTCCACAATGTCCACTGCCCCTGGTTCACCCTCAGTCACCTCCATAATGTCCAGTGTCCTCCTGATTCACCCTGTCACCACCATAATGTCCACAGTGTCCACTGTCCTCCTGGTTCACCCTCAGTCACCACCATAATGTCCCCAGTGTCCACTGTCCTCCTGGTTCACCTCCTGATGCATTAGTAACGTCTCGGTCAGCGTCCCAAGCTAAGACCTCACTAACTGCCATTACTATTCTGTATGATCTCCCGGACAATAGGATACCTTGATATTGAGCCCGACCGCAGTACTAATCCCCTCTCTCTCTCTCTCTCTCTCTCTCTCTCTCTCTCTCTGACGTCACATGGGCAAACCACCAGCATTCAGTAATCTACTCTTGCCGATTCTATCGCCTCTCTCAGAATGAATTACACTGTTCAGCTCGCTGACGTGATGTACTAAGATGGGTGTTTGTTCTCGCTGTTCTAGCATCACCGACGCAGCAACGAGGGCCAGAGACGTTAACCAAGCAATGGCAGTGTCTGCAAGGACATTATGGTCGTCCAGGATCACCCTATATGTATATAGAGCCAACAACCTGCATGAAACGTGAAGTCTTCGGGACGTATCTTATCATTTCGAAAGGTGAGGTTAGTCCTTATTTCGTTCTGGAGAAAAGGTCTTTGATACTCTTGTAAGTTTCTAATTCTAAGGGAGCAAGTTGAACCTCTTAGTCGCCCTGGAACGCTGTATGATCCCAGGTATGGATGTGAAGCACCAGGGGTTGAGTGAAGGTCTTGTTATACAGGAGTCGTAAAGACTTCGAGTCATCTAATCCATTACAAGTCTTCGGCTACAGTGTGTGGAGAGTTAAGCTGCGTTCCCGTGCGTTAAGCCATACGGGATATAGTGACGAGAGGTGACAAACGTGTAGAATATAGATACGATTTGAATATTTCTCATTTGAGGAAGAAATAAGAAGAAAAACTGACAGAGGAAGATAGGGAAATGAAGAAATATACATAATGGAACTTTCAATGATAATGTTGCATCTTAATGTCAAGAGAAAACTTATTCTGTGTGAGGAATGAACACATTTCCAGTCCTTTGGAAATTAAGACTCCGAGCTGAGAAGGGAGGAATGTTGGTGAGGAAAGTGTGAACACAGAGACACGAGAGAGCTGCAGGGTAAGGATGCTGGGCAAGTGACTTAATGGAGCAAAACTTCACGCTTGCTTTCATATAAGAAAGAAGAAAAGCCTAATTTTCCAGTCAGAAGCATGATGATGAGTCCTGGTGACTGTACTATCTCGGATGATGTGGATGTGCTTGCAGGAGAGGAGTGTGAGGGATGGCTAGAGATACATGATGGCAACAGTGATCATCTCTCGCAAGAAATCGTACACACACACACACACACACACACACACATTACATCTATAAACCTGTTCACTTATACTGGTGTCCCAGATACTCCAGCTGCGGAGTGTGAGGATCCTTGGATCGTATTCAAGTCGTGATATATTCCACAATACACAAGAGCATCCGAGGTAATCAGGATGAAAGAACAATGCATTATACATCTCAGGCATTCACTGTGACCTTCAGATAGATTTCTCTTTCTTTGTTTTCCTTCATTTCCCTCGTGCATTCTCTTCCTCTAGTCTGACACATCGTCTTCTATATCATTTCCCTCTCTTGCCTCTCTTATTATTCGCCTCGTCTCCCACGCCCTGGAGAATATCACGTCCCTGTAGTCTGCTCAGTATACCTTGGCCCTGGCAACATCTTGTGTGTGTGTGTGTGTGTGTGTGTGTGTGTGTGTGTGTAGTACATAACTCTCCCTCTAGTCGAGAGTAACTACATCCGAGGCCCGTTAGGCGGGGTTATGTTGGAGACACGACGTCGGCCGCTGTGAGGGCGTGTGTGTAGGTATAGAAGTGGGAGCAGAGTGGCAAAACATAGGAACACAAGCATACGCAAGGATACGTGTGTACACACAACCAGGAACTGATGCGCACTGCAACAAGAGTGTGCTTAGGCGAATATGTCCACACACACACACACACACACACACACACAGAGACTGGAGAGGATACAGGTAGAAGGTCATGTTCCACGACACGTGTGTTCATGCAGCAAAGTGATATACACAAACCCTCAGATACGAAGGAGAATACGTACATCCAACTTGGAGGATCTACCAACACTCAATATCAAATTCCCTTGTACAAAACCTCCAAAGAATTAACCATGGCAAGTTCCTTTCCATTAGAAGTCACTAAACCGTATTAATGAATCAGAGTTGGCAAGCCAGTCCGAAGTAAGAGCACGTGTACACAGTGGAAGATGATGTGCGAGAAAAGGAATCAGGCTTGAGGGCATTAGCAAGTGTGCAGGTGGAAGGTAAGTGGGGCTACATGTGTACACTGAGATGTGAGAGAAAGCAGGAGGAAAGACGGTTCATGACGCCTGACATCCACCGCTCTCTCTCTTCTGTTGTCTCTGCTACACAGAATACCTCCTCTCTCCCTCTCTCTCTCTCTCTCTCTCTCTCTCTCTCTCTCTCTCTCTCTCTCTCTTTCTGTTGTCCCTGCTACACAGGAGTACAACCTCCTCTCTCTCTCTCTCTCTCTCTCTCTCTCTCTCTCTCTCTCTCTCTCTCTCTCTTCTGTTGTCTCTACTACACAGAGGAGTAATGTGATTGGAAGACCACGACTTTAACCACAAAATCTGTTCATTGATCTTAAAGTTATGAGGGTACCATCATCAGGCCGGTGTGCGACACTACGGTTAGGTGTTCCGGTGCGCATTTTCCTTCTTCATTAACTCTCTCCTTCAGTCTCGTCTCATCCAGCCTCTTCATCTACTTAACTTAATAGGAACAGAGTAACTCATAACGTAGTTCTTCCTCGGATTTGATGAGGGAAATCTGCAAGTAAGGAGGCAGGTGTAGACGTTAAGAAGCAGATATGAGCACATAGGGTGTGACTTTCCTGTGATTTCTCCCATTTGCAGATTCAAATCTCGTTCCCAGCAGCGTCTTCTCAATGTTCCCTGCCTCTTCAGCCTTCTTGCTCATGCAGATTTGCTCCTTAGGAAGAAATTCCGTGCCGAATATTTCACGGACTCCGTATTAACGTGTATTTAAAACACATCACGAGCGTCTATTGCGTTTGCTGTGTGTAATATCACTCTGTCTATGCTCTGGTTTTGAACAACACAGACCCCTGATATGTAGAAAGAATCACGGAGGTATGTAGGAAAAGTCGGTGGCATATAAGAGTAAAGCCGACTTCTGACGTCTTGAAGAACAGACGAAAGCTGAGGAAAATGTTCATTCATATATTTCAGTTTTCCCTGGAGCATTATAAATCCTGGTACCTCCTTGACGTCTCTTAGTTCTGATCAACACACACACACACACACACACACACACATATCCTTGATATTCTTCTTCCTTCATCTTCCCGATTCTCACCTTCATAAATATCTTCCTTTTGTTTCTTGCTCGTTTTCTTCCTTCATATTCTCCCATTACATTCGCTTTTCTCTCTTTTCCTCTCTTGCTTATATGTTTCTGGTCTTTAACTCCCTTCCTCCGTCCTCTCTCTCTCTCACCCCTTCTTCTCTTCTTTCTCCTTCATAATCCTGTAGCCTTTTTTCCCTTCTCATCTGTCCCTACCCTCTCCCAGAGTTTTAAATTTCTCTCCTCACATCTCTTCTTTATTTTACCTTATCCCCCTCGTCCGTCTCTCAGTCTCCCTTTCTTCTCCCTTCCTCGTTCCTTTCTCTCTTCCTCTCTCTCTCTCTCTCTCTCTCTCTCTCTCTCTCTCTCTCTCTCTCTCTCTCTCTCTCTCTCTCTCTCAATCCTTCCCTTCCTTCTCTCTCCTTCTCTTCTTCGTGTGTCATTCCTTCCCTTACATCTCCATACCTCCTATTTCCTTTCCTCCAATATCTTTCCCTCCCTCCCTCCCTTCCCTCCCCCTCCCTTCCTTCTCCCTTCCTTCCCTCCCTCTCCCTTCCATCCGCCCTTGTTGGCCAGCCTTCCCTGCAGGTCTTGAACGATTCCTCAAGTTACAAACACAGGGGCAAGAGGGCTGTATCAGGGGCAAGAGGGCAAAAGCTTAAGAACAAAGGATATGCAAACTTACCCGACAACACTTTTTAGCAACACAACACGTAACTGAAATACTTGGGGCTACAAATTCCTAAGTAACGATGTATCAACACACACACACACACACACACACACACACACACACTCACTCTCTCTCTCTCTCTCTCTCTCTCTCTCTCTCTCTCTCTCTCTCTCTCTCTATCCCCCCGGCCTCATGCACTGAGAGATCCACCTCCCGCCCAGCACTACACAATACATACAAAGCAGATTGGAGCGTTATCAGCAGCATGTCGCCCACAATTGGTACAATAACACGTAATCTCTATATCAGCAATATATATATATATATATATATATATATATATATATATATATATATATATATATATTATTATTATTATTATTATTATTATCATACTTTGTCGCTGTCTCCCGTGTTAGCGAGGTAGCGCAAGGAAACACGAAAGAATGGCCCAACCCAACCACATACACATAAACGCCCACACACGCACATATACATACCTATACATTTCAACGTATACATACACATACATATACAGACTTTATACATATATACACAGGTACATATTCATACTTGCTGCCTTCATCCATTCCCGTCGCCACCCCGCCACACATGAAATGGCACCCTCCTCCTCCCGTGTGCGTGCGAGTTAACGCTGGGAAAAGACGACAAAGGCCACATTCGTTCACACTCAGTCTCTAGCTGTCTTGTGTAATGCACAGAAACCACAGCTCCCTTCCACATCTAGGCCCTACAAAACTTTCCATGGTTTACCCCAGACGCTTCACATGCCCTGGTTCGATCCATTGACAGCACGTCGACCCTGGTATACCACATCAATCCAATTCACTCTATTCCTTGCACGCCTTTCACCCTCCTGTATGTTTAGGCCCCGATCGCTTAGAAATCCTTTTTACTTCATCCTTCCACCTCCAATTTGGTCTCCCGCTTCTCGTTCACTCCACCTGTGACACATATATCCGCTTAGTCAATCTTCCCTCACTCATTCTCTCCAAGTGACCAAACCAATTCAATACACCCTCTTTTGCTCTCTCAACCACACTCTTTTTATTACCACATATCTCTCTTACCCTTTCATTACTTACTCAATCAGACCACCTCACACCACATATTGTAGTTCTCAAACATCTCATTTCCATGACATCCACCCTCCTCAGCACAACCCTATCTATAGACCACTCCTCGCAACCATATAACATTGTTGGAACCACTATTCCTTCAAACATACCCATTTTTGATTTCCGAGATAATGTTCTCGTCTTCCACACATTCTTCAAGGCTCCCAGAATTCTTGCCCCCTCCCCCACCCTATGATTCACTTCCGCTTCCATGGTTCTATCCGCTGCCATATCCACACCCAGATATCTAAAACACTTCACTTCCTCAAGTTTTTCTCCATTCAAACTTACTTGTCCCTCAACCCTATTGTACCTAATATCCTTGCTCTTATTCACATTTACTCTCAGCTTTCTTCTTTCCTACACTTTACCAAACTCAGTCACCAGCTTCTGCAGTTTCTCACCCGAATCAGCCACCAGCGCTGTATCATCAGCGAACAACAACTGATTCACTTCCCAAGCTCTCTCATCCACATCCCTCTCATATATATATATATATATATATATATATATATATATATATATATATATATATATATATGTGTGTGTGTGTGTGTGTGTGTGTTCCGGATTCTGTCTGCAAGTGGTACAACGCGAACGGGAAATCACCTTCGACGAGGAATACAGTGTTGTCAAGGACCTTCCCACCCTAAAGGAGCGCACCTAACCTAGTCACCGTTTGGAGCGCAGCCTCCAAGCTGCAAATACATGGGTAGGTAACTGTCTAAAACGTATCTCTCTCATTGGGCCAACATGATGCGCGTCATGAAGATATCTGGTACAGGTCTGCCTATCCAAGGTCTCACCTCTGGTACAATAAGAAAGACGGGAGCACACCATGCCTGGGGAGGTGGGTGGGTATGATCACTCGTCAAATTACGACATTCCCGCTTTTGCTGTCTCAATCTTGTGAGCCAAGTCGTGCAGTACTTCCTTCCTTCAACTTTATCATATCTCTTCTTTTCTCACAATCGGCAGTTCAGTCAAAAATATACACTGGTCCTGGACACTCGGCAGTTCTTCGGGTAGTCACTTATGTACCAAATGGCGTCCTAGCTACGTCTCTTCGTTGTATAATCAATTAGACTCCATACATCTATGGTTCTCGTCTCTATAATGGGTATAATTATCACCCACTCTGTGGCCCCAGTTCGTAATTTCTCTGCCACTCTTCCATCGTCCCCAGGTCTCTGTCTTTCATGCACTAGTCAATATCCTCTGCTGGTTTGTTCCTAATCCCATGGAATCCTTCCTGTTCTCTGTATCTTCAATCGTGAACGGTCTCCCACACCCGTGTTATTGGCATTTCCTGTTGTTGATACATCCAAGGGACATCCTTCGTACATATTTCCCAGGGACATCCCTGATTGCATATGCTAGAGATATTCTGAGAATATTTCTCCGTCCTTAATATCTGACGATTTACACAAGCTGCTGCTTCGTCTGTCTGGTTACGTTCTTCTCAGTCTCTTTCAATCTCTCTCAGCTTAGCACTATGTTCTCTCATCAAATCTTTCACTCCTCCAATTTCTTCATTTCAGTGCTGGCTCTTTTCATGACGTCTCTGATACGAGTATCTAGATTCTTAATTTCTATATCTGTGGTAACGTCTGCACTTGCATTTATATTGTAAATGATTTACTGAACGTTTTTGGCCCCAGATGTAAACGTATTGCATTGAGGTAATTACTCTACAGTACTCCCTCGCTTCTGGACTATTGATGATTCAGGGCTACATAATGACCTGTATTTTTACCTTCATGTATTGTCCTGTCATCGCGTTTTATTTCAACTACAAAAAGTAAAACAAGAAAGTCTTAACAGAGACATGTTCATGGCTTTTACATTCTAGGCCAAGCGAGACACTGATGACTAACGAATTTCGTTATGTGAACCTCAACACATTTACGTCAATTTGATCATTTAATCGCGTGTAAGTACATACAAACCAGTAAAGCATTACTCCTACAACTAGGTATTTATGAATGATATAAAGTTGTCACAAAACTTTGATCTCGTAATGACAGCCTCTTTCGATGCTTCGCCAATACAACAGCATCGCCACGACGAGAGAATCTGGTCAGGTGGCCCAGAGATTCTTACTGGCTCAACACTCAATCTTGGTTTTGTGAACAGATTGAGAGAGAGAGAGAGAGAGAGAGAGAGAGAGAGAGAGAGAGAGAGAGAGAGAGAGAGAGAGAGAGAGATTTCTTAGCTCTCAAATCTTCAATCGTCCCCAATTAGACTATCCTAACTAAGATCACGTGACAGTACTACCCTATGCGATACCCTTCTCGTGTAATAGAAAACGTGACCTCGTCACCTCATTCTATACATCAAATGTAAATCAAAAAATCCTATGCCTTCACTGGTGCAGCCTTGGGCTACCGGAGCCTTCAGAAAGGGCGTGGGGGTCACATCAGGACTCGTCCACACACAAACTCGTCCCGTGGTAATCATAAATAACTAATAATTACCTTTATAACAACGGTTGTGGTGACGTTCAGCGAACGATTATAAAAAGGGTTCAACACCCGCATTCAAAACACGAGCGTAAAATAACTCTTTTGTCGTATTTATAGATGTGATATACAGACGTACTATAACAATACCGAGCCAGACGCCTGAATTATATCACAGTCCCAACACCCACCTCCCACACTGGCTGGGGGTCGTGAGGCCGATGACCGGACTCAAGTGTGATCTGCGTCCACGGCACCACATGGAAGTGGAAATTACCAAACGCACTGATTTCCACATTTTTCCACCCCCTTATGCAATGACCTGATTTCCCCCTCGTCCCCCACCTCCTCAGCCAGGTGCGCGGTGAGCCAAGCTCGAGAACCTTCCACCCAATTTCTGTCGAGCAGTTACACACACACACACACACACACACACACACACACACAGGACCACCTGACGGTGCACACGACGTCGGCCAGTCACCCACCTGCAGTGTGGCTCCAGCCGAGGCTTCCGCATCCTCACGATCATTTGTTAACACAAGTTACGTGTCTAGTTTCTGTCGTGTTACTGTACAGACCGCCTTTACTGCTGCTACTACTAATGATAAATGAATATAACGAATGATACTACTATTAATAACAATACTCATAATGATACTATTACTAATAATAATACTTATAATAACAGTAATGATACTACTGATAATAACAATAATAATAATAATGATGGTAATAAAAATAATAACAATAATAATAATAATAATAATAATAATAATAATAATAATAATGATAATGAGAAAATGAATGATACAACACTACTTATATTGATCACTATCTTCACCATCATTATCCACGCTTCTGTTGTTATCAGAATTTTGGACAAATCATAATCACTGATATCTACATCATCATTCTCATTATTCTGCCTCCTCATCCCTTCTGCACACAGCAGCCAGCCACACTGTCCTGGCGCTCCCCACGTACACGTCATACAGTATAATACTTCAGGCCAGCGAACCTTCCCTCCCGCCTCCTGGTCAGCGAATACCACAACCAACAACTTTGTGCTGAGCTCCTTTGTGAAGAAGGTAAAGTGGGGGTAACTGTGGGAGGGATAGCCTGTCCGTCACCTACGGCAGGTCTGATGTCTTTACCCACACTATGTGGTCCAGTACAAACCACAAGCGGCGAGTGGCCTGGGTACACGTCGCTGATCCGGAGATGACCATGTTCAACTATAGCTGCTGACAACGAGACCAAACCGTCTCGAATAGCCGAACTGATTAAACGCAGGTGACCCTCCCCCTGCTGCTCTCTCTCTCTCTCTCTCTCTCTCTCTCTCTCTCTCTCTCTCTCTCTCTCTCTCTCTCTCTCTCTCTCTCTCTCTCTCTCGCCGATTGTTGCGCCAGTCAGTGTTCTCAGACACCCCACACCAGCCCAGCTCTACAGCCATTCCGTACACCACACAGGTGGCTGGCCACATTAGAACGCCTGTCTGTGACGTCTCCAATACCGTGTTCACCATCATTGTGTGCAGTTCTATATTGCCCTCAAAGTCCGATAGTTTAACTCATAAATTGTGGGTAGACCTAAAAGGGGGACATGAGGAGGTGACGACATGAGATAGCAAACACAGGATGGGACGCCACACTTACAAATGCGGCGTTAAATCATGTTTTACCCTCGCGAGTTTCACCGACATGAAATGTGAGAGATATATGAGCGGTATATATATATATATATATATATATATATATATATATATATATATATATAGGTTGTATGGCGTTGTTACACTTTATATTCAAGAAATGACGGACCGATGATGGATGCATTGCCTATATTCCTCTTCATCATCCATATCTTCCTCCTTTCCTTAAGTGTTATCTCAATTTTGTCTCATTATTATCCACAATGACCCACACTACCACATTATTACCCCTACCCTGTCTGTACCTTCACTTATTATCAGTAACTATTCTTTCTTGTCTCATTTGCACCTCTGTTCGTACGTATCACATACCTTATCTACACTAACTACTTTAACCCCAAACGTTATCATAACTCCATCAATGACCATAACCCCATTCATTACTATAATTTCAGCCATACCTACAACTCCTCCCATTACTATAACTCCTCCCAGTTCTATAACCACACCCTCCTACTCTATAACTCCATCCATTATCGTAACCAAGTCCATTACTATAACCCCAGCCATAACAATGACTTTAGACATCATGACGAGTTAGTTAAGTTAATGTTCCGATATTGCTGGGAAATGGTTCTCTCTCAAAGCATTTGATATTCACGTTTAATAATTATCGTGAATAATATATCGAGAGAGAGAGAGAGAGAGAGAGAGAGAGAGAGAGAGAGAGAGAGAGAGAGAGAGAGAGAGAGAGAGAGAGAGAATGCAATGCAACAACACCAGCAGAATATTCCTCTTCATCAAACATTTACGTTGACCTGGTTCTCAGACCATCCGAATCTGCATATATTCCAGCAAATTTAATCAGCCTTTCCTTTTTTTCTATCATTCGATTATAATCCTCATTTTTAACACTCTCTTTTATCATCACAGCGCTGCCAGGAACACCAATGGTTTAAAATGAAATAAATAAAATCCTTATTTTTTAAATTCTAATTTTCATGATATTGAAATCGGCACAATTTTCCAGAGAGAGAGAGAGAGAGAGAGAGAGAGAGAGAGAGAGAGAGAGAGAGAGAGAGAGAGAGAGAGGAAATTATACCCGTGTTGGTGGCGGTGTATATAAATGTTCCGTGGCGTTGTTTTTATACTCCAGTACGTTCGCTTCCATGGAACACGACTGTCATTGGATTTATATATATATATATATATACCTTATTGCGACAATTCCTTGGGTCATATAGCATTCAATTTTTTGAGATAGGATGCGTGATCTACATCACAGTGTGTTATAAGAGGATCAATCAACCCGGTTGGGATGGAGTGTATAGAGTGTCTGAACCATTTCTCCTCGTCGTGGAATTTGATATTACTGTCTCGTCTGGAAAATAAAAACATAGTGGGACCCCCAGCTGACTGTGTCGCGTGTTATCGAGCAGAGGAGAACTGATGGCTGCGTTAGCTGGTGACATGGACACCCACTTAACATGGACCACGGCATTTACTAGACCAGTGACTGGTTAGATCAGTGGCTGACTGGTCCAGTGGCTGGGTGAACCAGTGGCTGACTGGTCCAGTGGCTGGGTGAACCAGTGGCTGACAGGCCCAGAGGCAGACTGAATCATTGATGGAACTGACGAGGGATTGACCAGAACTCTTACTGACTGGAACAGTGAATGACTGAATCAGCGAGCGGTTACAGCAGTCACTGGCTGGACTAGCATCTGGCTGGACAAATGACTGGCCGGAGCAGAAGCTGTCTGGGCCAGTGGCTGACTGGAATAATGATCGCCTGAACCAGTGACTGAATGGATCAGGGACTGACTGAACCAGTTGCTGGACACCTACAGATGATGAGCGAACTGAAATTTGCCCGAAGCATTCTGGACACAGGCAATACACATTCATTTCCGAGACTTATACCTTTACCGTTCTCACAGGCCATTTGCGTCATAATGATAGTGTTATGTGGTCCCACACTTAATCTAACTCGCTAATTAGATCCAAAAGAACGAGGTCATTTAGCTCTATCTTTCTCTCCCTCTCTATCCTTTTTCCTTCTATGTCCTTCCGCTACCCCAACTTTAAAACTATAACCCTCTTTACTCAGTCGTCAATACCCATCCTACTACTGCTACTGCTACTACTGCTACTGCTACTACTACTATGACCAGAATCATGTCTAATACCAGGTGTTCAAGAGTTTTCGATAGTCTATTGTTTTTACGATAACGGCCTTTATGACCCCAGCAGCCGACAGGACTTATGCCTAACCTAACCAACCAATAGACCAGAATATTAACATGTGTTGGCGCCTGGTAGGCAGGACTGAGGTCGGATGTTTTAGGGAAGAGCCAACTCCTCTGCAGCGATGCGTTCTTTGACGAGAAATGCTCTTCCAATGATACAGCCTCACCAAATGTGACTTTTCACTCGCGGTGTAACCTCGCGTAGGCTGAGTTCGACAACATATATATATATATATATATATATATATATATATATATATATATATATATATATATATATATATATATATATATATGCATGCAAAAAGTACACAAGCAGCGAGTATACACAAGATGCAGGTGAAACCACAAGGAAACGGAGAATACGAAGTATCAACCACATCGTGTAAACACAGCATCAGGAATGAGTACAAATAAAGAGAACCTAAATATAATATACCAGCCGCCACTATGCGGGGCCGACGAATGAATTAAGAAGTGAAGGTTAGGGCACAGGTCACCAGGGACGACCTCACCTCTCAAGTTACAAACCCACGTGAGACTATGTTCTGGGAAACATATCAACAATTTTCCATAAATAATCTTATCTAATTCATATAAACCACATTTTGATTCAGGCGATATCTTTACTATATTGGCTTAGAGACAAGTCAACAATATTTCAATGCATTACCGAGTTATGTATGTGATAACCTTAACACTGCTCCAATCAAGTTGATGGCCGAAGTCTCTGACGTAGGTGAAGAGTGCGTAAGATTCTTGACCCCATCCATCTCAGTTCCTATATTGTCTAATCCTAATATTAAAAACCGTACCAGTTAAAAAACTGATCACACTCTTTACAGGGTATATTGTACACACATCCTGTCTGAGAAGATACAAAATTTCTGACAAGACTGCTATTGTTGAAGACTACAGCAATATCATTTTTTTTTTTAAGAAGATCATCGAGTATGTTCTCACAGTAGGGTAATACTAACAAATTTTTGTTCAATGTATCTCAAACATACTCAACTTCCTTAATCAATATCTCCACATACATAACCACTAACGTGGGAGATCAATCTGTGCCTGAGCTAATGTATAGCAAACAAGTTTCTAATCTTAAACGGGGTGAATGTAAACTCCCAATAGTTATGTGGTGAATGTAAACTCCCAACAACCACGATGTGAATGTAAACTCCCAAATTACTTATATCAATCATATCATCATATGTGACTTCCATCAAGCAACAAAACTGCGTTGCTTTTGACGTTACGGTGTTAAATCTATAGAGACTATACATAAATACGATTTCAAGGATCTACATATGAACTACCACTTTCCAGTGATTTGATGCGGGAATATTGGGCATCAAGGAAAGCCATCTCTCTCTCCCACTCAACGAATCAGCTCCGACAGTCATTTTTTAGCATGGGAATGCAGCTAATTTCAGACTAAATTGGATGCTACATCGCTAATGGGTTTTCGCTGAATTCTGTGTTGCGTGTCCTCTGGTCCAGTGTCCAGTCGGCCCGCTAGAGGAATGGATCTCGGCCACTCTCAAGACGGAACGGAACTCGGCTTTGGAGATTCCTACTTTTATCCCCGATACAGTCCCGAGTAAATCTGCATAGGACTCGGGTTTATTTTTCTTTTCCACAATGTCTTTGCCTGCCCATCCACAGGAGAGGGGAACGAGGAACGTAATGGAGGAAGGGAATGACGGGATCGTGAGGAAGGAAGAGGAAAGACACAGGAATGAAAAGCAACTGGTAGACCATGGCAGTGATAGAGGAAGAGAATGTAAAGTAATTAATGAATGAGGCGAAGTATATTGAATATGTAGGAGGAGCTGTGGGAGGGAGAAGGTGCAAGATGGAGGCAAGAGGCAATGATCTATTGGAAAATAACACTCATGTGAAACCCATGCGTTGCCACCAAGTGATATTAGTGATCAGACTCCTTTTCTATGGTAATGATGATGATGATATATATACAAGGTGTGTGTGTGTGTGTGTGTGTGTGTGTGTGTGTGTGTGTGTGTGTCATCTGTCATGTTGTGCTGAAGGAAATATTTGGTCCAAACTCAGTTTCCTGTTCTACGTTTTCTTGAAAAAATAGTCCACTTATAGTTATGTTTTCGTCCCTCGCACAGACATCGATTCTACGTCTGACACCACCTCCAGCACTTGGGCTGTGGGACTGGTCGACGTCCTGGGCTGTGGGACTGGTCGACGTCCTGGGCTGTGGGACTGGTCGACGTCCTGGGCTGTGGGTCAGGTCGACGTCCTAGGCTGTAGGTCAGGTCGACGTCCGAGGCAGGCTGTAGGTCAGGTCGACGAACTGGGCTGTGGGTCTGGTCGACGTCCTGGGCTGTAGGTCTGGTCGACGTCCTGGGCTGAAAGGTGTGGTCGACGTCCTGGGCTGTGGGTCAGGTCGACTTCCTGGGCTCTGGGTCAGGTCGACTTCCTGGGCTCTGGGTCTGGTCGACGTCCTGGGCTGTAGGTCAGGTCGACGTCCTGGGCTGTAGGTCAGGTCGACGTCCTGGGCTGTAGGTTAGGTCGACGTCCTGGGCTGTAGGTTAGGTCGACGTCCTGGGCTGTAGGTCTGGCCGACGTCCGAGGCTGTAGGTCAGGTCGACGTCCAGTCAGGTCGACGTCCTGGGCTACTGTAGGTCAGGTCGACGTCCTGAACTGTAGGTCAGGTCGACGTCCTGGGCTGTAGGTCAGGTCGACGTCCTGGGCTGTAGGTCAGGTCGACGTCCTGGGCTGTAGGTCAGGTCGACGTCCTGGGCTGTAGGTCAGGTCGACGTCCTGGGCTGTAGGTCAGGTCGACTTCCTGGGCTACTGTAGGTCAGGTCGACGTCCTGGGCTACTGTAGGTCAGGTCGACGTCCTGAGCTGTAGGTCAGGTCGACGTCCTGAGCTGTAGGTCAGGTCGACGTCCGGTCAGGTCGACGTCCAGTCAGGTCGACGTCCTGGGCTACTGTAGGTCAGGTCGACGTCCTGGACTACTGTAGGTCAGGTCGACACGTCCAGGCAGCCTAGCAGTAGCTGCTCCACTCGACCAGCTATTCACGCGTGTTGACCCTCATCTTCCAGGAGATCTTGCCGGCTCTGTCGTCAGCCCCAGGCTTCACTTTTCTCCAGCTGTGTCTACAGACAGACGGTGCCGGATCCTAAGGGTTTGTTTTTTCGTTTTTTTTCTTCCTGATGGTGCTCCACCTCCTGACAAAAGGAAAACTTTGAGAGCTCCTCCCTCAGGGGAAGGTTGGGGTGAATCGAACCCTCGCAGTCTTGTGCCTCTCTTAGCCATATCTTGATGGAGTTGCTTAAGAGAACTTTTTTTTCTTTCCCCCCCCCCGAGCTGCCCCCTTTTATCCTGCGTCAGGTACACTTCTGTGCCTTCGGGGGAGCTGAACTTATCTTTCCCCTTTGTTCTTTCATCTCTCTCTCTCTCTCTCTCTCTCTCTCTCTCTCTCTCTCTCTCTCTCTCTCTCTCTCTCTCTGTCTCTCTAAGCCTTAAGAGATTTTTCGGGGTATATAGATTAAAGTCTCTCTCTCTCTCTCTCTCTCTCTCTCTCTCTCTCTCTCTCTCTCTCTCTCTCTCTCTCATTCTGTCTTTATGTAACCCTCTAACTAACTTTCTATTCAACATCGTTACTGATGAGGATGCTAACGTCCCTGTCCGTGTTATTTCTCTCTATAAAGTAGCATTACCAAAACGACCAGCTGCTGCTTCCATCAACAATCATTTTTACTCCTGATAAAACATACATCGTCATCATCTTGACTCGTATACTCGACTATGTGAGTGAAAACTTACCGACAACTGAAATGGCAGACAAGCAAAAAATCTGACTTTATCATCCACTTGCAGGCACTAAAGAGAAAGTCAATCTAAACTCATTTTCTGCCTCTTTTGTTTCCTCCTGTATGGCTTCATATTCCTCAAATCAAATTTCAACAGCGATTGTCTTCTCTTTCAAATTACATTTTTCCTCATTTTATATAAAAACGAAGACCTGAGACACCTTAGGAAGGTTCTGATACGACCAAGTCCACTGGCTTCCACTATCTGGACTACATTCAACACGTAAATCTCATTATCTGTATCATTGTTTTTATATTTACCACCAGCTCCAGCATGCTTCCCAGGTCACCAACAAAACCAGTGAGCAGCAGACATTCAGAAACCTTTGGTCTACATCCCAGGCGTAATCTACCATCACACAGTCTACGAGCTTTAAGGAATATCCTCACAATGTCTACAAAAGAATTTGCACGTAGATGAGCCAGGCTTAGTTGCTTCCTCGACACATGTGGGGTCTGTAAAGCTTGAATGAAGTCAGGGCTAAGACATGAAACACGGGCCACGTACAGGCACGCACAAACTGGCGAAGAAAGAACTCGCACACGATGTTTCTTGCGTTATGATAACTGCAGGGACGTACATATTTGGCTCCAGATATATTTCTTGAGGAAAAGCTTAGGCACAAAACGAACATTACATTTTAATACCCGAGTTTTGGATGGAGTGAAAGTCCCCATCTACTGACTGCCACTGAGGGCTTGGTCCATACACATACCCGAGACGCAAGCATACGACACCTTAGTGCTGCCTGCTTTTGAAGTGAAATAAAGTGACGAGTACAAGGCTTGTCTGATGCCTCAGGGATACAAAAGCTATGTTACACTCGAGAAGAAACACCATATCACAACTATAATCCTCAGACAAACAACCTGTTGTGACGCGCAGTGATTTCCAAAGACTCGAACCCAGACACCACTGACAGGAGGTAAGCTGCCGCGTTTGTCCACCGTGAACACATGACACTCACAAGGATCACAGCCTCCACTCACACTGCAAAAGTTCCAGAGCGGGAGGGGGACGTCGCCTTTGTCTAACCCTCAAGTTACTCGGCCCAAAGGGAAGGTCCTTCAAAAAAAAAAAATATGAAAATAAGAATCACATTTTTATATTGAAAATAAAAATTCTCCACCCATCCCTGTAGGGGGTCACCTCAGGGGTGCAGCTGCCACAGATAGTGATCACCCCCCCTGGTGCAGCTGCCACAGATAGTGATCACCCCCTGGTGCAGCTGCCATAGATAGGGATCACCCCCCTGGTGCAGCTGCCACAGATAGTGATCACCCCCCCTGGTGCAGCTGCCACAGATAGTGATCACCTCCCTGGTGCAGCTGCCACAGATAGTGATCACCCCCCTGGTGCAGCTGCCATAGATAGGGATCACCCCCCCTGGTGCAGCTGCCATAGATAGTGATCACCCCCCCTGGTGCAGCTGCCATAGATAGGGATCACCCCCCTGGTGCAGCTGCCATAGATAGTGATCACCCCCCTGGTGCAGCTGCCATAGATAGTGATCACCCCCCTGGTGCAGCTGCCATAGATAGTGATCACCCCCCTGGTGCAGCTGCCATAGATAGTGATCACCCCCCTGGTGCAGCTGCCATAGATAGTGATCACCCCCCTGGTGCAGCTGCCATAGATAGTGATCCCCCCTGGTGCAGCTGCCACAGATAGTGATCACCCCCCTGGTGCAGCTGCCACAGATAGTGATCACCCCCCTGGTGCAGCTGCCATAGATAGGGATCACCCCCCCTGGTGCAGCTGCCATAGATAGTGATCACCCCCCCTGGCGCAGCTGCCATAGATAGGGATCACCCCACTGGTGCAGCTGCCATAGATAGTGATCACCCCCCCTGGTGCAGCTGCCATAGATAGTGATCACCCCCCTGGTGCAGCTGCCATAGATAGTGATCACCCCCCTGGTGCAGCTGCCACAGATAGTGATCACCCCCCTGGTGCAGCTGCCATAGATAGTGATCACCCCCCCTGGTGCAGCTGCCATAGATAGTGATCACCCCCCCTGGTGCAGCTGCCACAGATAGTGATCACCCCCCTGGTGCAGCTGCCACAGATAGTGATCACCCCCCTGGTGCAGCTGCCATAGATAGTGATCACCCCCCTGGTGCAGCTGCCATAGATAGTGATCACCCCCCTGGTGCAGCTGCCACAAGATAGTGATCACCCCCCTGGTGCAGCTGCCATAGATAGTGATCATCCCCCCCTGGTGCAGCTGCCATAGATAGTGATCACCCCCCCTGGTGCAGCTGCCATAGATAGTGATCACCCCCTGGTGCAGCTGCCATACGATAGTGATCACCCCCCTGGTGCAGCTGCCACAGATAGTGATCACCCCCCCTGGTGCAGCTGCCATAGATAGTGATCACCCCCCCTGGTGCAGCTGCCATAGATAGTGATCACCCCCCTGGTGCAGCTGCCACAGATAGTGATCACCCCCCCTGGTGCAGCTGCCACAGATAGTGATCACCCCCCTGGTGCAGCTGCCATAGATAGTGATCACCCCCCTGGTGCAGCTGCCATAGATAGTGATCACCCCCCCTGGTGCAGCTGCCATAGATAGTGATCAACCCCCCTGGTGCAGCTGCCACAGATAGTGATCACCCCCCTGGTGCAGCTGCCATAGATAGTGATCACCCCCCTGGTGCAGCTGCCACAGATAGTGATCACCCCCCCTGGTGCAGCTGCCACAGATAGTGATCACCCCCCCTGGTGCAGCTGCCACAGATAGTGATCACCCCCTGGTGCAGCTGCCACAGATAGTGATCACCCCCCCTGGTGCAGCTGCCACAGATAGTGATCACCCCCCTGGTGCAGCTGCCACAGATAGTGATCATCCCCCTGGTGCAGCTGTCATAGATAGTGATCACCCCCCTGGTGCAACTGCCACAGATAGTGATCACCCCCCCTGGTGCAGCTGCCACAGATAGTGATCACCCCCCTGGTGCAGCTGCCACAGATAGTGATCACCCCCCTGGTGCAGCTGCCATAGATAGTGATCACCCCCCTGGTGCAGCTGCCACAGATAGTGATCACCCCCCCCTGGCGCAGCTGCCACAGATAGTGATCACCCCCCCTGGTGCAGCTGCCACAGATAGTGATCACCCCCCTGGTGCTGCTGCCACAGATAGTGATCACCCCCCCCTGGCGCAGCTGCCACAGATAGTGATCACCCCCCTGGTGCAGCTGCCACAGATAGTGATCACCCCCCTGGTGCAGCTGCCATAGATAGTGATCACCCCCCTGGTGCAGCTGCCACAGATAGTGATCACCCCCCCCTGGTGCAGCTGCTACAGATAGTGATCACCCCCTGGTGCAGCTGCCACAGATAGTGATCACCCCCCCTGGTGCTGCTGCCACAGATAGTGATCACCCCCTGGTGCAGCTGCCACAGATAGTGATCACCCCCCTGGTGCAGCTGCCACAGATAGTGATCATCCCCCTGGTGCAGCTGCCACAGATAGTGATCACCCCCCCTGGTGGAGCTGCCATAGATGGTGATCATCCCCCTGGTGCAGCTGCCACAGATAGTGATCACCCCCCTGGTGCAGCTGCCATAGATGGTGATCATCCCCCCTGGTGCAGCTGCCACAGATAGTGATCACCCCCCTGGTGCAGCTGCCACAGATAGTGATCATCCCCCTGGTGCAGCTGCCATAGATGGTGATCACCCCCCCTGGTGCAGCTGCCACAGATGGTGATCACCCCCCCTGGTGCAGCTGCCATAGATAGTGATCACCCCCCCTGGTGCAGCTGCCACAGATAGTGATCACCCCCCCTGGTGCTGCTGCCACAGATAGTGATCACCCCCTGGTGCAGCTGCCACAGATAGTGATCACCCCCCTGGTGCAGCTGCCACAGATAGTGATCATCCCCCTGGTGCAGCTGCCACAGATAGTGATCACCCCCCCTGGTGGAGCTGCCACAGATAGTGATCACCCCCCTGGTGCAGCTGCCATAGATAGTGATCACCCCCCTGGTGCAGCTGCCATAGATAGTGATCACCCCCCTGGTGCAGCTGCCACAGATAGTGATCACCCCCCTGGTGCAGCTGCCATAGATAGTGATCACCCCCTGGTGCAGCTGCCACAGATAGTGATCACCCCCCCTGGTGCAGCTGCCATAGATAGTGATCACCCCCCTGGTGCAGCTGCCACAGATAGTGATCACCCCCCTGGTGCAGCTGCCATAGATAGTGATCACCCCCCTGGTGCAGCTGCCATAGATAGTGATCACCCCCCTGGTGCAGCTGCCATAGATAGTGATCACCCCCTGGTGCAGCTGCCACAGATAGTGATCACCCCCTGGTGCAGCTGCCACAGATAGTGATCACCCCCCCTGGTGCAGCTGCCATAGATAGGTTGAGTGTGGTTGACGGAGAAAACCTTCCATTCGATGATCCATATTTCAAGGTCTCTCTCTCTCTCTCTCTCTCTCTCTCTCTCTCTCTCTCTCTCTCTCTCTCTCTCTCTCTCTACTACGTGACCACTATTGTCCGACGTGATGAGCCATCCAATCTATCGTCACAATACAATAGCATCCTTTCTATCTCCACGCCCCAAACACAGCTTTTCACTTTTCCCTTTCCCCTTCTATTGTGTCCAGACACAATACTGCCACAGTGGTAAAAAAAAAAAAAAGACGAAAAAAAAAGAATGTAAAAAAAAAGAAGAGAGATAAACTCTCTAACCTGTGAAAACTCATCCATGGGGTAGCGCAAAGGCAATATATATGTAAAATCCCCTTTCACCATCGTCATGCAAAACGACCAGCTCTTTGCAAGGTCTATCATAGTCGGTCGCACACCATAATGTCGAGCTTGGACGATGTTGGAGGCGCTTCCATACACAACCCCGTCATCACCTGGGGATCTAGGAGCCAACGTAGAAAACACCTGACGCGTGGTTTCTTCTTTGATGTAGTCAAAGGCGTGGGCTGCTGCTGCTCCTGGCTGGAACTCCATTCACTACGAATAAATGGTTGATGAATATATATAGGTGTTTCCCGCCCCCCTTTTTTTGAAAAAGACGGCATAGTTATGGATGGGTAAAAATGCATCACTACAGATTTCTCTATTTTTTTCGCTAGTGTTTATGTGTATGTTTGTGTCATTATGTGTATGTTTGTGTCATCATGTGTATGTTTGTGTCATTATGTGTATGTTTGTGTCATTATGTGTATGTTTGTATCATTATGTGTATGCCTGTGTCATTATGTGTATGTTTGTGTCATTATGTGTATGTTTGTGTCATTATGTGTATGTTTGTGTCATTATGTGTATGTTTGTGTCATTATGTGTATGTTTGTGTCATTATGTGTATGTTTGTGTCATTATGTGTATGTTTGTGTCATTATGTGTATGTTTGTGTCATCATGTGTATGTTTGTGTCATTATGTGTATGTTTGTGTCATCATGTGTATGTTTGTGTCATTATGTGTATGTTTGTGTCATCATGTGTATGTTTGTGTCATCATGTGTATGTTTGTGTCATTATGTGTATGTTTGTGTCATTATGTGTATGTTTGTGTCATTATGTGTATGTTTGTGTCATTATGTGTATGTTTGTGTCATCATGTGTATGTTTGTGTCATTATGTGTATGTTTGTGTCATTATGTGTATGTTTGTGTCATTATGTGTATGTTTGTGTCATCATGTGTATGTTTGTGTCATCATGTGTATGTTTGTGTCATTATGTGTATGTTTGTGTCATCATGTGTATGTTTGTGTCATTATGTGTATGTTTGTGTCATCATGTGTATGTTTGTGTCATCATGTGTATGTTTGTGTCATCATGTGTATGTTTGTGTCATCATGTGTATGTTTGTGTCATCATGTGTATGTTTGTGTCATCATGTGTATGTTTGTGTCATCATGTGTATGTTTGTGTCATTATGTGTATGTTTGTGTCATCATGTGTATGTTTGTGTCATTATGTGTATGTTTGTGTCATTATGTGTATGTTTGTGTCATCATGTGTATGTTTGTGTCATCATGTGTATGTTTGTGTCATCATGTGTATGTTTGTGTCATCATGTGTATGTTTGTGTCATTATGTGTATGTTTGTGTCATCATGTGTATGTTTGTGTCATTATGTGTATGTTTGTGTCATTATGTGTATGTTTGTGTCATCATGTGTATGTTTGTGTCATTATGTGTATGTTTGTGTCATCATGTGTATGTTTGTGTCATCATGTGTATGTTTGTGTCATTATGTGTATGTTTGTGTCATTATGTGTATGTTTGTGTCATTATGTGTATGTTTGTGTCATTATGTGTATGTTTGTGTCATCATGTGTATGTTTGTGTCATCATGTGTATGTTTGTGTCATTATGTGTATGTTTGTGTCATTATGTGTATGTTTGTGTCATCATGTGTATGTTTGTGTCATTATGTGTATGTTTGTGTCATCATGTGTATGTTTGTGTCATTATGTGTATGTTTGTGTCATTATGTGTATGTTTGTGTCATTATGTGTATGTTTGTGTCATTATGTGTATGTTTGTGTCATCATGTGTATGTTTGTGTCATTATGTGTATGTTTGTGTCATTATGTGTATGTTTGTGTCATCATGTGTATGTTTGTGTCATCATGTGTATGTTTGTGTCATCATGTGTATGTTTGTGTCATCATGTGTATGTTTGTGTCATCATGTGTATGTTTGTGTCATCATGTGTATGTTTGTGTCATCATGTGTATGTTTGTGTCATCATGTGTATGTTTGTGTCATTATGTGTATGTTTGTGTCATTATGTGTATGTTTGTGTCATCATGTGTATGTTTGTGTCATTATGTGTATGTTTGTGTCATCATGTGTATGTTTGTGTCATCATGTGTATGTTTGTGTCATTATGTGTATGTTTGTGTCATTATGTGTATGTTTGTGTCATTATGTGTATGTTTGTGTCATCATGTGTATGTTTGTGTCATTATGTGTATGTTTGTGTCATTATGTGTATGTTTGTGTCATTATGTGTATGTTTGTGTCATTATGTGTATGTTTGTGTCATCATGTGTATGTTTGTGTCATCATGTGTATGTTTGTGTCATTATGTGTATGTTTGTGTCATCATGTGTATGTTTGTGTCATTATGTGTATGTTTGTGTCATTATGTGTATGTTTGTGTCATCATGTGTATGTTTGTGTCATTATGTGTATGTTTGTGTCATTATGTGTATGTTTGTGTCATCATGTGTATGTTTGTGTCATCATGTGTATGTTTGTGTCATTATGTGTATGTTTGTGTCATCATGTGTATGTTTGTGTCATTATGTGTATGTTTGTGTCATTATGTGTATGTTTGTGTCATCATGTGTATGTTTGTGTCATTATGTGTATGTTTGTGTCATTATGTGTATGTTTGTGTCATCATGTGTATGTTTGTGTCATTATGTGTATGTTTGTGTCATTATGTGTATGTTTGTGTCATTATGTGTATGTTTGTGTCATTATGTGTATGTTTGTGTCATCATGTGTATGTTTGTGTCATTATGTGTATGTTTGTGTCATCATGTGTATGTTTGTGTCATCATGTGTATGTTTGTGTCATCATGTGTATGTTTGTGTCATCATGTGTATGTTTGTGTCATTATGTGTATGTTTGTGTCATCATGTGTATGTTTGTGTCATCATGTGTATGTTTGTGTCATTATGTGTATGTTTGTGTCATCATGTGTATGTTTGTGTCATCATGTGTATGTTTGTGTCATTATGTGTATGTTTGTGTCATCATGTGTATGTTTGTGTCATTATGTGTATGTTTGTGTCATTATGTGTATGTTTGTGTCATTATGTGTATGTTTGTGTCATCATGTGTATGTTTGTGTCATTATGTGTATGTTTGTGTCATCATGTGTATGTTTGTGTCATTATGTGTATGTTTGTGTCATTATGTGTATGTTTGTGTCATCATGTGTATGTTTGTGTCATTATGTGTATGTTTGTGTCATTATGTGTATGTTTGTGTCATCATGTGTATGTTTGTGTCATTATGTGTATGTTTGTGTCATCATGTGTATGTTTGTGTCATTATGTGTATGTTTGTGTCATTATGTGTATGTTTGTGTCATCATGTGTATGTTTGTGTCATTATGTGTATGTTTGTGTCATCATGTGTATGTTTGTGTCATCATGTGTATGTTTGTGTCATTATGTGTATGTTTGTGTCATTATGTGTATGTTTGTGTCATTATGTGTATGTTTGTGTCATCATGTGTATGTTTGTGTCATTATGTGTATGTTTGTGTCATTATGTGTATGTTTGTGTCATCATGTGTATGTTTGTGTCATCATGTGTATGTTTGTGTCATTATGTGTATGTTTGTGTCATTATGTGTATGTTTGTGTCATCATGTGTATGTTTGTGTCATCATGTGTATGTTTGTGTCATTATGTGTATGTTTGTGTCATCATGTGTATGTTTGTGTCATCATGTGTATGTTTGTGTCATCATGTGTATGTTTGTGTCATCATGTGTATGTTTGTGTCATCATGTGTATGTTTGTGTCATCATGTGTATGTTTGTGTCATTATGTGTATGTTTGTGTCATTATGTGTATGTTTGTGTCATTATGTGTATGTTTGTGTCATCATGTGTATGTTTGTGTCATCATGTGTATGTTTGTGTCATTATGTGTATGTTTGTGTCATCATGTGTATGTTTGTGTCATTATGTGTATGTTTGTGTCATTATGTGTATGTTTGTGTCATTATGTGTATGTTTGTGTCATTATGTGTATGTTTGTGTCATTATGTGTATGTTTGTGTCATTATGTGTATGTTTGTGTCATCATGTGTATGCCCTGGTCATCATCCTTTACACATTACTACACAGTGTTATTTTCCCCTCCAAATCCGTTCATCCCCTCTGAGCATTACCTAGATCCTCGTCCAGACATTCTCTTAACGTCAATTTCGTGTATGATTTTACCTTCTTACCACTTTTTATCTTGCGGTCTCTCTCTCTCTCTCTCTCTCTCTCTCTCTCTCTCTCTCTCTCTCTCTCTCTCTCTCTCTCTCGTTCCACCATAATCTAGCATCATTCTCTTGACAGAAACCACTTTTATGTGGTGATTTCCACATCTTTCTGGCCTTTGAGGCGAGATTAAAAAGACCCATATTTTCAGAGTTGGCTGCACCGCTCCTCTCCCCAAACTTCTCTCGCGTCACATAATGTCTGTTCTATTCTTGAAATCTCTCCCATCCCCACCCCTTTTCCCCCAACCCACTGTATAATTCTGCTCTTACACTATTTCCCTGAAAAAGATGGTTTTCTCACACAGTCCACAGCATGTGCTGATGTTCCCCTACACAATACTTAAAGATATCGTCCCATCCTCCATTTTTCAGTCGTGTTTTGTAGAATATTGGAATATGTTTCTTTTCCTGTGAACAGAAGAGATCAGCACCTGGCTGAGGTACGTAACTGTGGAGGCTGGTATTTTGACGCTGAAGTCCTTAATGACCCTGGCAGTTAACAGTCCTAAAGCTTAACCTACCAACAACCAACTGACCGACCAACCAAATAACCAGCTAACCAACCAAACGACTTCCCAACCAACCGACCAATAAACCTACTAACCAGCTGATCAACCAACTAAATAATTAACCAACCAACTATATAACTAACCAACCAACAAATTGACCAACCAACCAACTTATCGACCAAACAACTGACCAACTAACCAATCAACCGACCAACTTATCGACCAAACAACTAACCAGCTAATCAGCCAACCGACCAACCAACTAAACAACCACGTAACCAACAAACCAACCAACCGATCGACCGATCAATCTTTCACATCGAAGGCTTATTGATTGTAGTTTCTTGGCTATAACTCTACACACAGCTGGTACGAATCTCGGATAATCCTTTGCTGGAGTCTGCTCCGTTGTGACCAGTTAGCTGCCTTGTGTAACTGAGTTACGCTGTGATAAGCAAAGCACTTCCTTGGCACAATAGAGACGAGGTCCTTCACCGTGTTCAACACCTGTGTTAGTGTCTGTGAGGAGAGACACAGGCATGCCCTTCAACTCTGAACATCCATTTCGATATTCTCTGTCATGATGAACGAGCTTCTGTTTATCCTTATATTCTCTTAACCCGTTTCGACAACACTGACATTCACCATCATTGTGTAGAACCAAAAACTATCAATATTACACAGACATATGCATTACGTTTTCTGCAATGCGGACTATTATCCGTACGAACTCACGTCTGTTTTGAAATAATTTCTTTACGACGTGATAATTTTGCCTTTTTACGTCTACACGACAAAAAAAAGAAATTATCAGGCTCATCACATGGCTACTTCCTCTGAAACAGCGTTTCATAATTCATCATTCCATCCTGGAAAACTACTGAGCTTTTCATCCTTTTCTCTCGTCTCAAACAGAGTTGGAAGCCATCCATAGACAGAGGCTCCATCACTCACTCCTCACCTGCCACTTTTCTTTCTGAGTTGTGTGTTCGATTTGCACAGGTCTGCCATATCCTGGTGGGTATCTACGTTGGTCAACGTAATTAAAGTAGATATAGATATAAGAAAGAAGGCGAAGACAAGGGTAACCGAGGTAGAGACTGAAATGAGAAAGGCGAGTTACAGGGAGAGGTTAGTGGTCAAAACTTGGTCTACGATGGAAGTGAGAAAAGTAAGGGGTGACTTGATCAAAACCTTCAAGTTTTTTTCTTTTTTAAGCCAGTTTGATTAAGTGAATATTGATTACTTCTTGAAAGATGGAGAGACAGAACAACCAGCATCGATAAATGAAATAAACGCAGACAAAAAAAAATCCAAGAAAGGTTGAGAATATAGTAATTCATAGTAATAGAGAAGTAGATGAATGGAATAAAATGGATAAAGAGACTCTTAATTGTGTATAACATAAAGTAATTTACACAGTTGTATGATTAATGGCGAAAACGTCAAGAGATGTGGTGCCACGAGTACAGAGCTCTGTCCCCCGTACAGTACAAATAGACAGTGATAACAGAAGCAGCAAGAAGTACATCATGTTGATTACATCTACCATGCAGACGAACCCTCGAGTAAAAAAAGGCAAATGCAGGTGTTTCTGTCAGGTTCAACACGCTAAGACGCCCATTAATATGTCTTCATTTTTTTTTTCGACTAGTTCATAGGAAGACCGTGGTTGTGTCTTACGGGAGGGAAGAACACATACACTGTGTGATCATCATCTGTTTCCATGTACGTGAAGACATGAGAAGCACGTATGGCCCACAGGAACAAATAGGGACGAACCCACGCCGCTGTGGTCTTGGTAAATGTTACCTCGCCAGGGAGATGATATGTGGATTATAAATCTAATACACCATAATTGTCCTGAAGAACTAGATGAACTGGGGCGCGTTCATCTAAAAATAACGTTCTTTTAATAACCTCTTTATCGTGTCTAACTCCAGGAGAGACATACCCCCACCCACGCCCACATAACCCACCTCTTTGCCAGAGCTCCACGCCTGATGATACATAGCCAGGAAAGAGGGATGATGTGATGTCACGTCACTGTGGCATAGAAGCATAGTGGCGACACCACACACACACACACACACACACACACACACACACACGTAATTCGACGACGGAATACTTCAAATTACTTTTTCGCGTCAGAAGTGTTAAAATGGACATAAATGGCAGATTACAGACATAAAGCTACCTTCAGTCCTTCCCTCGTGCTTTGTAACTCACGATACATGTTACCGTCTTACGTTTAGCTGACCAAACATTACCAGCAAGACCATCGCACGTTCTTACGTAGTGCCCTCATCCACGTATCATTAACCTCCTGTGTGTGTGTGTACATCATGTACATACGTCACCAGTGTATACACAACGGAAGGATCTTAGCTTAACAACTGCGCCTCCTGTCCAGCCACACTGACAGCTCCATGAACAGCTGTGGAGTCTTAGCGCAACAACTGCGCTTACTAGCCAGTCACACTCTGGGGTCAGCTACAGAAACAACAACAAAATTTGCGAAGGATAAAAATGATTCCATCCTACACCACCATTAACACCTGGCCAAGGAAGGAGGGGAAGAGGTGGGATATAAGAAAATATACCCTCCCCCCCACTAACTTATGCCCGGCATCCTTACTTTTAGTTCAAGGAGATTGAACCTCCTGTTCAAACGTATGGCACTTTCTTCCCTCCCGGTTGCAGAATTTCGCCGGGAAAACTTTAATTATGTCCGAAGTTTTCGTGCGAGAGTAACTTTCCTCATAGAGTTACCTCGAGAGACGCATTCACGAAGTAAACTTGCTACAGGAGAGTAACGGCCTTGCTTATAAGTAGCCAGAAATATCTCGTCTCATAAACAGAACCAAAATTGCAGCTCTGTTCATATACCTTCGGTGACGAACGAGAGAAAATATAATGCTATTCGCCATCATTTTAACTTTTAGGTTAATGTTAGGTGGATGGAATTTGATAGATGTATACACTGAGAGACTTACCTGGGAGCACACACACAAACACACACACACACACACACAAGCATACCTGGCTTAAACTGGTGTGTGTGTGTGTGTGTGTGTGTGTGTGTGTGTGTGTGTGTGCATACGCTTGAGAGAAGCCATGCTATATACGTATACAAGGTCAAGAGACGGGGGAACACGACGAAACAAACTCACCTCCGTGTAACACAATAGCAACACCGCAAGCACAAGGAGTGATTCTCTCTCTCTCTCTCTCTCTCTCTCTCTCTCTCTCTCTCTCGGTCAATCACAGTGGTCTGTGTCATGGGGTCAGCTGAGTGAGAACGCTGTCGACAAGGGACACCAGCACTGGTATGGCCTGTCAAAGATGCTACGGTGTGATGACACAACTGGTATAACCCCTCACCCAGACCAGGGAGGAACTTAACAAGCAGTGGGCTGTGGTGGCAAGACGAGTCAGGCGCTGCGCACAGATATCAAGACGAAATGAAGGCCAAAGCCGCTTCCAAAAGAAGAACCAGAAGGCCAGACGGGAAAGAGGATTACGTTGTTTGAGATGGCCATTAACCTGGGATTGCCAGACACTGCTAGAATCATATTTTGAACTGGAAGAACCGCAGTCGGTCTAAGAGGATTCAGTCTGAGGAGAAAAGGATGATAATGGCTCGACATATGACTTGAGAAACACAAGAAGAAATTGATAGATTATAATAACTGCCTCAGATATTGAGAGGACTGGAAACTCCCTCCAGACAATCATGGATATAAACGGGATATGTGCAAGCGTTGCTTCCAGGTCGTGGTATAAGAGCCTGGACATGCTAGACACACAAGCAGATTTCCATTTCATGAAAAATGTGGTGGGGTGTTTACTAAAGAAGGCAGGACATGGGAGGAACCAAAAAGGAACAAGAGAGAAAAAAAAAAAAAACCGATTGGCAAAAACGAAGATAATTATCCATCCGACCAACAGCATAACCCAAACAGCAGAATTCCGGGGACATCAGCCAGCGGTGGAAGGCAATGGCGTGGCAAGTGCGTGCGAAGAGTTGAAGCTGTGAGATGGCACAGACAGAAGCACTGGCAGACCTCAACATGTTGTTGGTCTGGTGTGTTGATATTTCCCCATAAAGTACACAATGGCCAGGAAGTAAAGGTGAACTTGATTCTCTGTGGCTTTTTGCTTCCATGTTCCCAGGTGTGTTTACACCATCAGTCACTATGCTATGGGCGCATTCGACGGTCCCAGAAATTTCCCCTCCCACCAGTATTGACAGTCTCCTCTGATCCGAGTCAAAGGAATTTTCTCTCGTTGTACAGTTTAGGAAATTCAGTAAAGACCCTTTTTCAATCACCTCTTCTCTTCTCTCCCCCAGCGAAGCTGATTCCGTGTTCGTGCCCTTTCCACGGCATTTTTCAAATCCATAACATCCTCTCCCATCTGATGACGCTCTCCCTGTGTTTGATGCGACTTGACAACTCCTCCATCTCCTCCTCCTCCTATGGTGTTAGCCTCTCTGATCCTCCTCCTATGGTGTTAGCCTCTCTGATCCTCCTCCTCCTATGGTGTTAGCCTCTCTGATCCTCCTCCTCCTATGGTGTTAGCCTCTCTGATCCTCCTCCTCCTATGGTGTTAGCCTCTCTGATCCTCCTCCTAATATGGTGTTAGCCTCTCTGATCCTCCTCCTCCTATGGTGTTAGCCTCTCTGATCCTCCTCCTCCTATGGTGTTAGCCTCTCTGATCCTCCTCCTCCTATGGTGTTAGCCTCTCTGATCCTCCTCCTCCTATGGTGTTAGCCTCTCTGATCCTCCTCCTCCTCAATAATTTCTATCACTATCGCCAGCTTTATGGTGCCCGTCGACGCCTCTTTCATCTCTTCCCTCAAGCCTCCTTCCTTTGTATGTAATCATCACCGAATGCTCAGTCTGAATCCACTTCTGATTTAGACATGAAATGAAATAAAAGAAAAATTCCTTGCCATGCTTAATGTGTACGTATGATAATAGGCTGTGCTCACCCGAGACTGGTTTGCTGGTCTACATTTCCATATCTATGGTCCTCTATTTGTCTGGTTCATACAGTTTATGGATCACAAATTGTTACCATCAGTCTTCTGAAAATAACGGTTGTTTATTTCATTGACCCAAAACATACATCAAATATGTTTCTCAAGTTTACTAAACTTTGACATTAATCCACACGTGTGTGTGTGTGTGTGTGTGTATGTGTGTGTGTGTGTTTCCATCACATACGAACTCTACAATTCACAAGAAGCGTAAAGCATAATTCCTGCTTCTCAGACAGGAGAGAGCGCAAAGCCACACTGGGTATGCTCACAACTGCCAGGATTGAGGGCTCTTGGGTTTACGTATAAGCGAAGCGCATTACCTTTGCCTCGTTGTTCACTGTATATACAGGTTAGAGAATGAGGTCACTGCACATGCGTGAGCGACGAATTGTAAGAAATAGGATTATAAGCTAATATCACATGGGATGGATTGGAAGTATGGAGAGGAAAGGTAATAAACTGAACATCGTAGATCTCTCTCTCTCTCGTGTGAGTGACATGGTTGCGATCGTCGTGAGCCAGCCCTTCAGTGGCCGTCAAGTGCCATTCCCCTGACCCAGGTAGCTTTCCTCTCTCCTTCTGCCTCGGTAAGAGCCTGGGCTCCGGGCTGCTAGTTCACAAGCATGTACACAACATCCGACACGTAACTTACACAACTCGTTCTTCGTAACTCTTACGTTTTCCGGTGGTGAGAGCTACGCGGCAGCCCTTCGTTTTAGGAAAACCTCATCTTAAGTATTCATACTTAAGGAAGTTAGTCCCCAACTCCCTCTCTCTCCCTGTCTGTCTGTCTGTCTCGTCCCACTCTCTCTCTCTCTCTCTCTCTCTCTCTCTCTCTCTCTCTCTCGTCTACCCGATGTCGCAATTAGCCGCGCTCAGGCACCAATGTCCGGGAATTATAATGCAGAAACAATTTCCTTAATTGCTCGTGTGTAGGGCTAGCACTGTGCCGTGGAACAGACGAGATCTGTCTCCCGGCTGATGTGATCGTCTGTGTACCGGACGATCATTTAAACAAACTTTTTCTCTCTCAAAATGTTTCCTCCTAGCTGTGTGATTAATGTTTATTTGACTGTCATAACTTTCTCCTGCGTGCGTGTAAATTACAAATACCCATTTATGAAGTTAATATTAATAGTTCTCATGCTTCTACACATCGCTGGGTTACATGTTACGCGAGCCAACTGTGTTGTGTAGTGTTGGTACAAACGTAACTGGACGCCTCGACTACATCTGCCTCAGGTGGAGAGAGTTCAATATTCAACTGAACGAGAGAAATCGTCTACTGAAGATTGCCGTCCACAGGTAAAGTTAGTGTTTGTTTTGTGTCAGCTAAGACGGTAAGGGTAACCGAATACCCCTTCATCAAGGCTATCTCATTAACAATATATATATATATATATATATATATATATATATATATATATATATATATATATATATAAACTAACTCCTACGGGTGGATGAACAGCTGGGTTGAGTGTGGACCGACTACCACAACCAGGATTCGAACTTATGCACTCGACCCTGGGCGGCCCGTGAATGCGTCATGGTCAGGAACGCTAATCCCTACACCACACGAGTCCACAATCGATTTATCTTAAAACTGAGTTAACTTCCGCTGGGATTTTTTTTTTCTGTGTTCCAGCAAAAGAGAGAGAGCTTAAGCCTGACTTGTGTATTCTGTTTTCTTTCTCCTGGTTAGAGACAGGTAGGTCAACCTGGAGAAGGCAAAGGAAATAAGCTGGTTCAGTTTCAGTCATCCTTGTAATTTCAATTTACATGAATCTGCCTACTAAGTGCCTCTCAATAAGGAGACTGGAAAATGGGCCTATTCGTGGATCAGTGGGCGTGGAACACAGTCGTAGGAGCTTATGGATGGCGACGCACACATGAAACTGTTCCTCGTTGATCTCTTAAAACAAAACGTATAAGGATTTCTATCCTGGATGGGAAGGTTCAGATGCAGTTGTTTCTCAATGCTCTGTTAAAACTGATGTATAACGACTCGTACGCACTTCTGTATACAAATCCTAAAGAGAAAAGAGAGGTGTGAATGACCCTGACATCATTTCCTCGAAAATCACTTGAGGTAAATACGTCGTGGATTGCCCTCCGCGAAAAGACTTCGGGAATATCATGCAGACGTCAGCCTTATCTCCCGTGATAAAGGAGAATTTCAGTAAATCCTTCGAGAACATTAATCATTATCTCTTTTACTTTCCAGTCTGCTGCCTGGAGGTCTGGAAAAATAATGTTCTCGAGGTATGTCCAGCCTTACCTCAAAGTTGTCGGCTGTGGATGAAGTGGATTAAGATATACAGAGTCTCGGGTGAACGTAGTGTAGCGAACTTTTGCCGACCAGACGGTAAGGAGGCTTATACAAGACGGGTAAAAGTCAGTATCGTATGCTGAATGATGCATTAAGAACTGAACTGAGAGATACTGAAGACGTTTACGTTACTACGGTGTATATAAGAGACAAGCTGTTGCCGGCAGTGTGGATGGGAGGTTAATAACTATAATGTATATTCGACGTTAATGGAAGGACAATTATGATGAATAAATATATATTTCTGAAACGATTTTACACTTAATCTTTTTATTATCATATTTCATGTGTGGCTGAAACGATTTTACACATTATCTTTTTATCATTATATTTCACGTGTGGCCATTTTTTTGTCATATAGATTCTGGCGCTCTGCACATTTTTGACAGACATAAAATGCTTATTATTAAATAATTTCATAAACAACACGATAACCAGACAACAACGAGCTTGAACGTCAGTGATATTCGTTGTCCAATTAACATCATACACACGTAATAATCTCCAGCGAACTAAAACCAAGCAGGCAGTGCACAGAAGCGGAGGACAGAACGAACAAAAATTCTTGGATGCTAAGAAGCAAATCCTATGGGAGCCGATTGAACGACTCGACCTTATTTGGCTTTGGAAAGAGGTTATGAGGCGACGTAAATTCGTGAAGTCAAAATCATCAGAGGTCTTGATAATCTGTTAAGCCACTTAGGACTGGCTTCGTCTGATGGATCTAAACAAACTCGTGGTCAAACGTATAATCTCGAATGAGGCAAAGCGCATTTACTTCAACAGGATCCTTAATATGTGGAATGATCTGCCAATCACAGTGGCTGAAAGCAGTACGATACATACGTTGGGGAACAGACGATACACATTCTCCAAGTCCACGACTAACATTATTTGCGCCTTCCTTGGTCACAATGCCAACTGGCAGGTTATTCTTATGGAATTATCTGTATACCTTCCAACTTTTTACCACACTATCGTGTCAGCACCGAAGAGACCAACTGGTATGTTGCTATTTGAATTCCTTTGTATTCCTTTTGAGGTCCTTAAACACACACACACACACACACACACACACACACACACATCCAAATGTGGCCTACCCACATCTCGTGATCTTTACGCTAACTACCCTTAATCTTCACATGTTTTATACCTGCCAGTGTTCATTTAACATTTAACTTACCAGAGATAACTCCCTATCACCATTCCGTCAAGTCTTGTAGAACAGTGTACAAGAGAAATAAAATCTATAAATTTAACTCAACCAAATTCCTTTCTCGTTACTGAAAAAATGTAGCGCTGTTGGTCATGTGGTTCAGTTTGGTAGAGTAAAATAAAAAAAAAAATTAAAAAGAAATATAAAGGAAAAAAGTTTTTCAGTTCGGTAGAGTTTTTGCAAACTTTGAAAGTTTCACCTGAAACATATTTCGAAAGTTAGAGAAGGATATAAAACTGACAAGTGGATTCGACTCTTTTTTTGAAACATATATGGAAAGTGCAGTTCTCTCTATACAACACACTGTAAGGAGTAAATCTTTATGTACATTGCTCTCCTACAGACAACACAAACAACGAACAGCAACGTACACGGATGGTGTTACCCGACAAGCAACACATTAAACAGAGACACATGAACAGTGTTGCCCAACAGGCAGTACTATTTGAATAGTATAAACCCGCCAGACAACACAACCACAAACAGCAACACATGAACAGTGTTGCCCAACAGACAACAGAGTATCATTCGAACAGTATCACCCCACAGATAACACAGGAGACAGCAACACATGCACAGTGTTGCCCAACAGACAACAGAGTATCATTCGAATACTATCACCCCACAGACAACACAGGAGACAGCAACACATATGATAAGTGTTGCCCAACAGCAACACAACCAACAATGCAGCCGTCATATGCTGTCTCCGCACAGCTTCGCCAATACAACATCACCTCATGATTGTCTCGACATGTCTTGGCGTCTTCGAACTTCACTACTTTCTAATCCAAATTATACCATTTAATGACATCAGTCAGAACCTATCACTAGTACAAAGCTGTACAAGTACATACAGATGAACCTAAATGCCCGAAGTCTTTCATGTCTCAAGAACTATTTACTTCAAACCTTCACAATTTCATAAGACAGGATGAACGAAGGAAGTTATACTCCGTCCTGCGAGTCTGTGTCCTCACTGGTTTAGTGTTAAGTCACACCTTTTTTTTCCTAGCTTGACGTACGTACCATTTGTCTCCATGGCTATAGAGGGACGCCTGACACCAGATAAATCTGTCTAATGACTGGCGTTAACCAGCCGTTTGATTTTTCCAATTAAGCCAATTACCGCAGTCGATTAACTAAAGCAGAAATAATGACAAGTCAATACAGGATAGTCCATACCATACTGTTGTGTCACTACCAGAGTCCAGCGTTTACTGGTGATGAAACACAGTGTTGTGTCATCACCAGAGTCCAGCGTTTACTGGTGATGAAACAGAGTGTTGTATCATCTCTAGCGTCTAGCGTTTACTGGTGATGAAACACCGTGTTGTGTCATCACCAGAGTCCAGCGTTTACTGGTGATGAAACACAGTGTTGTGTCATCACCAGAGTCCAGCGTTTACTGGTGATGAAACACAGTGTTGTGTCATCACCAGAGTCCAGCGTTTACTGGTGATGAAACACAGTGTTGTGTCATCACTCCAGCAGTTACTGGTGATGAAACACAGTGTTGTATCATCACTCCAGCGTTTACTGGTGATGAAACAGTGTTGTATCATCACTCCAGCGTTTACTGGTATTGAAACAGTGTTGTATCATCACTCCAGCGTTTACTGGTGATGAAACAGTGTTGTATCATCACCAGATCCCAACGTTATTGTCGTCGATGAGTCACGGTCATGTAGGAGGGCCTGCTACGCCACTGTCACCACCTGGTCATATCTCAACACGTTTCGTCCTACGCGTGTGTGTGTGTGTGTGTGTATGTGTGTGTGTGTGTGTGTGTGTGGCTAGGGAACCCTGGGTCATACCTCACCAGGAGGACCTGCTGTGTCCCACGACCAGGTGGGTCAGGCCACTTGGCGAGTCACACGTCTTACTTCATCACAGGACCTACCAGATCACAGGCCCTACTTATTACCTCACGGGGGACCAGCTGAGTAAGGGCTTGCCTCGCGCGGTATCATAACTAGCCTCTCTCTCTCTCTCTCTCTCTCTCTCTCTCTCTCTCTCTCTCTCTCTCTCTCTCTCTCTCTCTCTCTCTCTCTCTCTCCAGCCGCCTTAGTATAACTATATCCTTCTTGTTTCGTCATCTATATCAACCATCCCTTTCTTCCATCTTACTTTCATCGCTTCTTCCCACCATAACGTTTGGCTTATCACTAAATTCCTGCCATCGTTAATCCAATCTCTAGTCTTGAACTCATCCTTTCCCTGTCTTTCCTTTATCCATTTCTTTTTGTTTATCTTCCTCTTTTCGTCGTTAATCCTGGTCATTTCATCCTACTATTCCACCCTCACCAACTTTCTCCAAATCCTTCTCTCACTCTCAACCCTTTCCCCTAATCTCCTTTCCCTTAAACTCGTCCAGGTTCCTCTCCATCATTCCCTCCCCCTCCCAATTACATTCTTATATCCTTCCTCCGCCTTCCTTCCCCTGTAATCACCTCATCTTCCACCTCAGCCTAGTCTGTCCTGGTCTTGGACATCAGTTGGCCAGGCCAACAGCAACTAACACACATCCTGGCCCTAGGTACCAGCTGGCCAGGCCAACAGAAGCCAACTCACATCCTCGCGCCGGGCAAGAGCGAGCCAGGCCATGAACAGCCAGCCAGCACACCTCCTCGCCACTGTACATATTCAGCAACGCAACACCGTTGCTCCTGGACGGACAAATACACCTGGTCTTCCTTGCGTTATTCTGGACCCATAGTTTCCAGGCTCACCGTAAAGTTGAGTTCTATAGCTCGCCAAGAGCCAGCTGGCCCCGCTCTATCAGTACATCAAAGAATTTTCGCATTATTTCAGCTCAGCCAATGTTCGCAGGGTTTCCAGTAATTTTTGCGATTCCAGTAAAGTGACTGTTTTCAAGCTGGAGGTATGTACACATGTTGTCCCTGTGCCAGGAGTAAACCTATTGTTTCAAATATTGACTTTGATTCGCTGTACAAGAGTTTTCAGTCCATGTGAAAATGCATTTTTCGTCTACAATGGTCGTTGTAAAATACTTCTTTTTATCCGTATTTCTTGTTGTGCAAATATTCATGCTCTGAGAACTTCGAGTTGCCGCCAGTTTTAAGGGAAGAATTCTTTTGGGAACGACAGGGACTTGGAGACTGTCGGGAAAGTCCGACCCATACCTTCTACTGCAGTGGGAAGGTACTGCTCTTTCCGAGATCTGCTCTTCCCATTGTCTTTTATAACAATAGTACTGTTTGTGCTTGGCAGTTCAGAGAGAGAGAGAGAGAGAGAGAGAGAGAGAGAGAGAGAGAGAGAGAGAGAGAAAAGGGGGGGGGGGGAAGAAAACGAATCTGCAACAGGGAAGAAAAAAAAAATATTGTAGGGATCGTCAGCGATCGAGTCCTCTCTATTGTCAAACTCTGGTGGCGGTCAGAACCTCTTCTGAGTCAAGGTCAGTCATTTGTTGAAGTCTTTTTTTCACTGACAAAGTCCTGCCAACTGTTACAGCCTCTTGACTGTCAACGCCCCGCTAATTGGCAAAGCCTTCTCACTGTTATGGCAAAGTGAACTGCAATAGCCTCTTCGCTGTAAAGTCCCCCTTCAACTGTCAAAGCCTCTTCAAAATCAAGGCCTGTCAATTCTTAAAGCCTCTTCACTGCCAAGGCCCCGTCAATTGCCAACACCTCTTTCTAGTCTAATTAGCCCCGTCAAATATCAAACCTTCTTCGCTGTCGAGCCCCCGTCAACTGCCCAAAACCTCTTTCTAGTCTAGACCCCGTCAACTATCGAAGCCTATTATCTGTTAAGCGCAGCCACACACACACAGACTCCCGCAAGACTCGAGAAGAAAGCGGCGCTACACCAACCAACAATATTCCTTGGATATTTGTACAATTGCGTCTGTGAACGTAGCTGCAACAGAGAACCTGTGAGGAGCCAATGATACTACTTAAGGACCCAATAATCTCACGGCTGCGTCGAGATGTTTCACAGCCTAGAGACGCGATCCCTCCCGAGTTCCTTCGGGAACTACGTAGGGAGAGATATATTAAGAGTAGTCGCATTTAACAAAGCTCTGTATAGAACCACTTTAACAAAGCTGTGTACAGTCGTCCATTTCAGCCATGTACGTGAGATCGTTTAACACAGCTTGCTGCTCTGTTAATTCAACATATAGTTTTCCCCTCCCTTCATATATTCTTCGTCCTCCTCATAACCCCACCATTTGGTTACAACCTCATCTCCACAACTCACAAAAGCACTGACCACATCCATGTAACCCTACCATTTTGTTACAACCTCATCTCTACAATTCACATCATCATCCACCACACCTTACCTTACAACCAGGATCCATGTTCCATTATTCCATTGTCTCTTCCTCCCCTCACCATTTTTCCCGTTGGAATGTGTGTGTGTGTGTGTGTGTGTGTGTGTGTGTGTATGTATATATATATATATATATATATATATATATATATATATATATATATATATATATATATATATATATTGACCCAATCTGTATCTCAATCTACTCCCATGCAGTCAGCGTGGGATAATGCAAATGACCTATCGGACTTTATTCCTCTATCATAGATTTGCTCTCTGCTCTTATCTCTGTAGCAAACTCACACGGTCCTCGGTTTACCTCGGAAACTTTCCTCACATACTTTTCTACTTATATATATATATATATATATATATATATATATATATATATATATATATATATATTAGAATATAAGCCGTGAGAGTTAGTAGCGCAAATGAGGTTGTTAATGAACGAACGAACAAACCAACGAACCAACCTACCAGCCAACAAGACTTGTTGTCCTACAACTCCTTATATTCCTTCTGTCACATACTGAATTAACCCTCTGTGGCAGCAACACATGCCTCCCTCGGTACATTCTCTGCCTCAATGTCGATAAAACCGCTTAATGCACAGTGTGGTTATCCATTCACTTATCGTTATATCGTTTTGGCACGTCTCTTCCTACCACTGAAGATCCACTGCACAAGTAACCTGGGCACTGAGGGGACGTCAGTGGAAGAAATATCCCCCACCAACCACTATCTCAACTTTGCGAGCTGCATTAAAAGTCTTCTCATACATTACAGTCTATTACAGTCCACTAGACTGTACAGTCTGCGATCACCCCTTCGTATTACCCAAGACAGCTGTTCTCAACAGAGTGGGAAGATGATATCTACAAAGGTGCGACGAGGCTTAAACCCTTCCAAGAGCTGAATCAAATATGATTCGTGGCCCAGGGTCAAGAGCCCGGCTGAGGGAGTGTTCGCCTGTCGGGATATATAAGGATACCTCACAGTTCTTCATTAAGTATTGTGTATCAGTGTGAGAGGTCTTTCATACACTTACGTCTGTGGATATTCATTACATGCGTGAGGTTCTCCTGGAAGGTATGATGTCTGAGTTCTTCTCCTCAGATACGATCAAACTTCCATCTCTCGAGTTATTCTTCTTCAGTCACTCCACTTGGTAACTGAAGTCACTCCCTGAAGCGCTGCCTCTTAGAACTGTATTCTCCGTTATCACCATCGTGTTTTCCGGTAATCATAGAGTAACTAACTTCAGCTATCCAACATTACCACACCATTCTTGCCAAGGTAAATTAAGAATATGTAATAATCATGGATTTTACATCTTGGGCAACCGTGGGATTTGTAAATCACTCTTAGGAAAGTATCAGTTGCCTGGGAACATGCGCAGAACCCCACAAGATCAGACGCACCAACATGTAAAGGTAAGACATGAAAATACAGGAAGCTGAAAGCAGTTTTCCCCCGAGTGAGACAAGCAAGATGAATACTGTCCTGGTGTTCGGCGAGGCAGCAGATAAAACCAATAACACCTACACATGCAAATGCTCCACAGAATTAAGATTCAAAGCCTCGTCCTGAGCCTTTGATACACTGTATGTAAACTAAACGAATGTGACATGCATAATTCAAGCCCAAATACCTTCTTATACGTAGAGAGAGAGAGAGAGAGAGAGAGAGAGAGAGAGAGAGAGAGAGAGAGAGAGAGAGAGAGAGAGACTACTGAAGACACCGGTACATACAAAGCACGCATTTCCATGCAAAGGAACAGGCAAGAATTGGCTACATAGCTGATAGTGCGGGGCTGTGTCTGGGTGTAAGACGTGGCCACACAACTAGCAGTGTGTGGCTGTGTGTGGGTGTTGGACGTGGCCACACAACTAGCAGTGTGTGGCTGTGTGTGGGCGTAAAACGTGGTTACACAACTAGCAGTGTTTGGCTATGTGTGGGCGTAAGACGTGGCCACACAACTAGCAGTGTTTGGCTGTGAGTGGGCGTAAGACGTGGCCACACAACTGGCGGTGTGTGGCTGTGTGTGGGTGTTGGACGTGGCCACACAACTAGCAGTGTTTGGCTGTGAGTGGGCGTAAGACGTGGCCACACAACTAGCAGTGTGTGGCTGTGTGTGGGTGTCGGACGTGGCCACACAACTAGCAGTGTGTGGCTGTGTGTGGGCGTAAAACGTGGCTACACAACTAGCAGTGTTTGGCTATGTGTGGGCGTAAGACGTGGCCACACAACTAGCAGTGTTTGGCTGTGAGTGGGCGTAAGACGTGGCCACAAAACTAGCAGTGTGTGGGTGTTGGACGTGGCCACACAACTAGCAGTGTGTGGCTGTGTGTGGGCGTAAAACGTGGCTACACAACTAGCAGTGTTTGGCTATGTGTGGGCGTAAGACGTGGCCACACAACTAGCAGTGTTTGGCTGTGAGTGGGCGTAAGACGTGGCCACACAACTAGCAGTGTGTGGCTGTGAGTGGGCGTAAGACGTGGCCACACAACTAGCAGTGTGTGGCTGTGTGTGGGCGTAAAACGCGGCTACACAACTAGCAGTGTTTGGCTATGTGTGGGCGTAAGACGTGGCCACACAACTAGCAGTGTTTGGCTGTGAGTGGGCGTAAGACGTGGCCACACAACTAGCAGTGTGTGGCTGTGTGGGGATGTAGGACGTGGCCACACAACTGGCAGTGTGTGGAAGTGGTGAAGACGCGGCTGATTATGGAAAAGGAATACCAGAAACAAAGGTTGAGAAGATGTAGTGCAGAGACGAACAGCGTGTATGACAGAGCGACTGACCTCCTTATTATCACCATTATCGTAATAGTCATAATAACGATGGTTCAGCTGACAATAAATGAGAAGTAATGACAGGAAAGTTAGAATGCAGTCAGATGGGTTCAGATGAAGAGAAAGACACATGGCTGACGTATCAAATTATAAAATCATTATCCACATTTTCATTTTTTTTTTAAACGTTTAAAGTTCCAGTCGCAGACAAAAGTTCACATCAGAGTTCCAAAGCTTCCACGTGTAGGGAAAGACACAGTTATCAAAACGGCCCACATTTGAGCTGCCAACGGCCACACAATGAAAAGGTCTCTCACAGAATCTGCCGGAGATGCACTACAGCAGTTACAGCAAGATAACGTATCATACTCAAGAGTTATCGAGGGTCTAACGGTAGCTCAACGTGGCGCTACCGTTCTCAACTCCCAAGCGTCTAACAGTGGGGGTCGTAAGGGGGTGTTCCGTACGTAGCAGCCATCAAAGACGACTATCCATCATATAGTGATAGCGCCCAACCTCTCTAACCATGCCACACTCGCTCCCTCCTAAAATCTAACCTACTCTCTCTCTCTCTCTCTCTCTCTCTCTCTCTCTCTCTCTCTCTCTCTCTCTCTCTCTCTCTCTCTCTCTCCATATCTTGTTGCTATTGCATACTCTGTCTGTTAGTCTGTGTCTCTCTCTCTCTCCCCTTCTCCAAGATAGTCTCACCTTCTGATCAGAACAACTCGCCCTCGCGAAATAATTTCCCCGCTCCGGCATCAGACGATATCTCAAGGTGTAAAGTCTCATTAAGTCAGCGGATTATCGCAATTACGTCTTGCCAGTTGCTGGGATCCTGTCAGAGGCTATCGCGATAATGGATCACAGAATAAAAACTAGAGATTATTGGGGGAAAGAAAGAAAAAAAAAACCCGTCTGCTATAACGTGCAATCTAGTTTTCAAATGAGGTTCTTTCATAAAACGAATAAAGAATCCATGTGTGAATTATCTAGTGCGAGAGAAATCTCCTTCTCCCGCCAGCCAGAGGATTTCAGTGGTAAACCTGATGTCCATGGCAAAGTCATCAAAACCCTGTTTTCTGTGTCGTTTATTTGCCAATATCCCACACGGTGCGCTCCAAACCTGTATCTTATCTATTCAATGTTCCATATCGTTAAAGACCCGCTCAGTCATTAGACCCGTATCATTTGTCTTGAACACTGTCCTCATTACAGTTACTTCATCAAGGCGTCTTTGTCTCCACACCATCAGCGTTACATCATATTCTAACGTGTCAGTGTCACACTGCGACAGTATTGCCAGAGTTTCGAAACTCCGCTTTGTCAATGTCCTTCGGAGACACTGGTGCACACCACACAGTCTTACGCTGTCTCGTGGAGAAACCAACTTTAGTTTCAAGCCATCCTCGACCCTCCTTTGTGAGACACTTGGACAGCAACCGATGAGTGATTAGGGAGACGTCATCCTTTCTCCTCGCAGAGACGATCATAAACGCAGTGAGAGGCGTTTATGGTCTTGGGATTCAATCTTGAACATAAGGTGATTAGGTCTTGTTTTCCCGACATGTAATAACAAAACATATTCGTGGAGTGTGATGGTAATAACAAAACGTATTCGTGGAGTGTGATGGTAATAACAAAACGTATTCGTGGAGTGTGATGGCCCCGGTAGTCGATAAGCTTTAGACCCATAATGACCAGCCATACAAACTTCGTCTACATTCCCTTGTGAACAACGGATCGAAATGGGTATTCATCTCTTCAGATCCTCCTTAATCATAGTGCTTGGAACTGAAAGATCTTTGCATACTCAGATCTTCTGCTGTCACTTACGACTAGATTAAAAGGCGAATGGAAGACATACCTGGTAAGGATGGGTGGGGTCGTCCTTAGGTCACTGGTGAGGGTGGGGTCGTCGTTAGGTCACTGGTGAGGGTGGGGGTCGTCGTTAGGTCACTGGTGAGTGTGGGGCCGTCGTTAGGTCACTGGCGAGGGTGGGGTCGTAGTTAGGTCACTGGTGAGGGTGGTGTCGTCCTTAGGTCACTGGTGAGGGTGGGGTCGTCGTTAGGTCACTGGTGAGGATGGGTGGGGTCGTCGTTAGGTCACTGGTGAGGGTGGGGTCGTCGTTAGGTCACTGGTGAGGGTGGGGTCGTCGTTAGGTCACTGGTGAGGGTGGGGTCGTCGTTAGGTCACTGGTGAGGGTGGGGTCGTCGTTAGGTCACTGGTGAGGGTGGGTGGAGTCGTGAGATTTTTTACACATCCTATGACTTGGGTACATTGTCTGGCTATAATCTCTTTGATTCTCGTCTATTCATCTATCTGTTAGACGATCAAACTCTATTGCCATAGGGATGGAGGGAGAGAGAGAGAGAGAGAGAGAGAGAGAGAGAGAGAGAGAGAGAGAGAGAGAGAGAGAGAGAGAGAGACGTACAGATCACCTTTCAGTTCTCTCGTGCGCGTCCTCAACCCGGGCTAATCTCGCAAGTGACGCAAGGGTCCATATAGTTAACTTCAGAGCGAGTTTCTTTACTGTATACGAATATCTATATGGGCACGGCAACCTGTCTGTATATATATATCTCTATCATTTCTCCTCTAATACATATAAAATCCCTGATTTCAGTAAAATGTCAAAGGGGCTTTATGGACAGATACTGTCGAACTGACGGATGGATAAGTATGAGAGTAACCGTTCCGTATTCTTTATTCCCTTTCTTTTTTTGGACGAGATGGAAAAGCATTTTGTGGTATATGTTCAGCGTAGTGCTAGTTGTAAGCACAGGAATTTAAACCATCCATACCTTAAATCTACTTGGGTTAGAGCACAGTCGTTGTTCTCTACATAATTGTTCGTCCTATTCATCTATAACAAATGTACTCTCTTTTCGTATGCAGAACATTATCTATAGACGATGTATGAACATCCGTCTTCTTCCACCCACCCTTTCTTGTGGAATTACTCCGTTGCACACCAGCTGTCACGTAACATCTGGAGTTCCAGTGGCAAAACACACACACACACACACACACACACACACACACAGAGTACTCACGACGGGACTCACTGAATTCTGGATGAGTTCGTCGCTCAGAGCAAAGACGTCAGAGCCCCAGGAAGCAAGCTCTTTCAGTGGGATCCATCTCCTGACATCTGACCGAAACTCCGGACGTGAGGGGTTCCTCGTCCTCTTGAATAAGACATCCTGACATTTTGCGGCAAATCCTCAACAATTTACACAAAAAGGTTCCCTAATTTCTGCCACGAGGGGAATGAATACCTTGGCGAGTGGGAGCTAAGAAGCTGCACTCTCCATGGTTCTCAAGTGTCTTAAAGTTAACTTGGAGCAGAATATTGACGACAACGGGAGGACTGCTGTACATGGAGAAAAACAAGAGGCAGTGGGGAGAACCGAGGAATTTACCACGAGACGGTACAAACGGGAAGGATTCTCCAAGGTTAGAGAGAGAGAGAGAGTCAAAACACAACACTAGCGAACACTTCTCGCTTATAGGCCACACGTCAATGACAACAGAAGCAACAATTTGTAACTGCAGACTTGAAAAGCGGCTGGTGACTTACACTCACCACAGGGATCACGAACAACGTATTTCACGCTTTATGATTCGTATCCAATACAATCTGCAGCGCAGCAGACGTAGTGAAGACTGGAGAGGTTGTCACAAAAACAAGGAACTCCTGAGGATTATTTGACAAATGTAATTAATCTCTGGTTAATGTCTAAAAAAGAATGGTTATTGATCATAACGAGGTTTCAAGTTGTTATAATGATATATATTTTTTTATTATTATTATTATACTTTGTCGCTGTCTCCCGCGTTTGCGAGGTAGCGCAAGGAAACAGACGAAAGAAATGGCCCAACCCCCCCCATACACATGTATATACATACGTCCACACACGCAAATATACATACCTACACAGCTTTCCATGGTTTACCTCAGACGCTTCACATGCCCTGATTCAATCCGCTGACAGCACGTCAACCCCGGTATACCACATCGATCCAATTCACTCTCTTCCTTGCCCTCCTTTCACCCTCCTGCATGTTCAGGCCCCGATCACACAAAATCTTTTTCACTCCATCTTTCCACCTCCAATTTGGTCTCCCACTTCTCCTCGTTCCCTCCACCTCCGACACATATATCATCTTGGTCAATCTTTCCTCACTCATTCTCTCCATGTGCTCGAACCATTTCAAAACACCCTCTTCTGCTCTCTCAACCACGCTCTTTTTATTTCCACACATCTCTCTTACCCTTACGTTACTTATTCGATCAAACCACCTCACACCACACATTGTCCTCAAACATCTCATTTCCAGCACATCCATCCTCCTGCGCACAACTCTATCCATAGCCCAGGCCTCGCAACCATACAACATTGTTGGAACCACTATTCCTTCAAACATACCCGTTTTTGCTTTCCGAGATAATGTTCTCGACTTTCACACATTCTTCAAGGCTCCCAGAATTTTCGCCCCCTCCCCCACCCTATGATCCACTTCCATGGTTCCATCCGCTGCCAGATCCACTCCCAGATATCTAAAACACTTTACTTCTTCCAGTTTTTCTCCATTCAAACTTACCTCCCAATTGACTTGACCCTCAACCCTATATATATATATATATATATATATATATATATATATATATATATATATATATCTTTTTTTAAAAGTCTTTTACTCTGACATTTTTTATTTGCCATTTAAATGCCAAATGAAAAAGACATGTCCTGAAGTTATCTTTTTCACCAGGTCTCTCGGATTACTGGTTAGATTTTTAAAGGACTTCAACGCTCTTATATTTCATTAATGGTCGCTCTTTTTACTATACCGACAAAAAAACATCTATATTTTCTCTCTTTGTCCTCCATGGTTTCGTTGAGAGCATTGTGCTTATATTGACTCGTATAGATGTTTCTATGAAGGTGACCCGAGCGTTTTGGTAATCATAGACTGGATAACGCCAGCATTAGCTGTTGACAATATAAATGTTCAAAAGCGTCCAAGTCTCTCTGGAAAAAAAATAGTAAAGAAGGTCCTTGAACTTACTTCCATCTCTCTCGCCCTATACACGAATAAATTCACAAAGAAAAAAAAAGAAGCGAAACGTATCTTTTATATATAACAATATCTTTGGTACATGACAAGGTTATTTCCTTTACTTCCCTCAAGTAAAAGCTTATTTTCTCATTCATCTCTTATATTCTTGCCTCTTCTGTCACTAACATTTTCTTCTCTTCCCATGTTCTTCTAACCAACCACTGTTTTCTATTCCTTGGCGTTTTCCAATTTGAGATTTTCTCTCTCGTCTTCTTCGGAATTGCCTTAAGGAATATTTCTAGTATATCACAGTACATACATCTCTTTTGGTATCTGTTACTCGTTTATTTGCCTCTGAAGATTTCATTTGCGTTGAAAACACCTTCAATAATCTCTCTCTCTCTCTCTCTCTCTCTCTCTCTCTCTCTCATTTGTCGCAGTGAATATTCATGTCACTCAGCCTGCACTTGTCCTCTGTTACTGCTATATCACATTCACTCACATTCATTTATTTTCCAAATTATAAGCATTGGTGATCTTTAGGATACTCTGTGATCTGTGGGACTTGTATCATTCACTTCCAATTCTGGAAACATCGCCATATGATTTGTAAAGAGATGAATAAAGTCTAACGTATTGTGCTCTCTTGTCGGTCAATGGTTTTATATAACTGAACGAGGCTGAATAATTCAAATGAATCTATTGGTATGTAGCACCGTTTTCTTTCGTCTGTTGATCGATTATCATTTTCTATATAACTGCATCTATATCTTTAATCTATTTTTCTTTCCTGCCATTAAATGAAATGAAAGATTATGGCTCCAGGCCATATGAATATCGGATTCAGTTCCTCTCGCCCCTTTCATATTCCTTCAACTTAACGACATTTTCGAAAGACATTTAACATTGCTTCTTGTGGTCTGGGTGATGATAAGTTTATTGTGTTTATAGATGGAAAACTCACTGAAATCAACCGACGTTAATGGTAGCGTTTCTTCGTTATCTGCTTTCCTCCAAGTTAAGAAAGGACATATAATTGTACATTACGTTGCTTGCGTTCTGTTCTACCTCCTCTGAACGTTTCAAATTGTTCCAAGTTTACTTTCATCTCTTACTTATGTGTTAGGCGATGTTACAAACATGTTGCTTTGGACTGTATCGTTGTGCAGCGAGAACCTGATGTAATTCACCCTGATTCTACAGAGTTCTCATTTATTAAAGAGAAACAGATAGATAGATAGATAGATAGATAGATAGATAGATCGATAGAGAGAGAGAGAGAGAGAGAGAGAGAGAGAGAGAGAGAGAGAGAGAGAGAGAGAAAGAGAGAGAGAGAGAGAGAGAGAGACACGCTGTGGTCTTGGTTATTATCGAGATATCGTCTTGCTCAGATGACAGAGAATATTAGTGAAATTAGGAAGGTCTCAGAGCGAGACGTTATCCTAGACAATAATGATGCCACTTGAGACGAACCAGGAGGACAATGGACACTGTGGACATTATGGTTGTGACTGAGGGTGAACCAGGAGGACAATGGACACTGTGGACATCATGGTGGTGACTGAGGGTGAACCAGGAGGACAGTGGACACTGTGGACATCATGGTGGTGACTGAGGGTGAACCAGGAGGACAATGGACACTGTGGACATCATGGTGGTGACTGAGGGTGAACCAGGAGGACAATGGACACTGTGGACATCATGGTGGTGACTGAGGGTGAACCAGGAGGACAGTGGACACTGTGGACATTATGGTGGTGACTGAGGGTGAACCAGGAGGACAGTGGACGCTGTGGACATCATGGTGGTGACTGAGGGTGAACCAGGAGGACAATGGACACTGTGGACATTATGGTGGAGACTGAGGGTGAATCAGGAGGACAATGGACACTGTGGACATTATGATGGTGACAGAAGATGACCTCGGACAGTGGACACTGTGGACATTATGATGGTGACTGAGGGCGAACCAGGAGGACAGTGGACACTGTGGACATTATGATGGTGACTGAGGGTGAACCAGGAGGACAATGGACACTGTGGACATTATGGTTGTGACCGAGGGTGAACCAGGAGGACAGTAGACACTGTGGACATTATGGTGGTGACTGAGGGTGAACCAGGAGGACAGTGGACACTTTGGACATTATGGTGGTGACTGAGGGTGAACCAGGAGGACAGTGGACACTGTGGACATTATGATGGTGTCTGAGGGTGAACCAGCAGGACAGTGGACACTGTGGACATTATGATGGTGACCGAGGGTGAACCAGGAGGACAGTGGACACTGTGGACATTATGGTGGTGACTGAGGGTGAACCAGGAGGACAGTGGACACTGGGGACATTGCAGTAGTGGGTGACGGACATTATTGTGGTGAGTGACGGTTCAGTCACAGGATATACTGCCAAGCAAACCGTTACCATGAGTTCTAAATTCGTTACTTCATTCTATTTCTCCCTTAGCAACGAGCTGTGAGATGACTTAACTATGGCTCTCTGATAAAAAATTCTCTTTTCCTTTTATACGAAGTTAATCAGCCTTCTATCTATGGTACCTGGTCTGATGAGAGACATACTGCAATGGGAAGTGATTGAAAGATCTGTAGGTGAATCAAGTGAAGACACATCTCTGGTATGCAGACACACATCTCCATCCCACACACGGATATCTATCAATTGCATAGCAAGAGAAGCAAGTCCGCTCGGTGCACAGCCTTATCTCTGATACAAGCTACGATACACGTCCTCTACACGCGCAGACTGATCTGTGTTACATGGCAAACAATTTTGCTGCAGGCATACACACACACACACACACACACACACACACACACACACACACATACCTTATGCAAGCTCACACATACACACCTACATCTCTGTTACACGTATATCCTAATCTCTGTAACGCGCTTGGAGACATTTCAGTCACATCCCCAGGCACTTCTGTTACATAGAAGGGCAATGCTATTAGATGCAGGAAAATACGATCTCTGCTAACAGACGCCTATATCACGCGTACTGACATGGCTCTGTTACACGTACAGACACTGCTCCGTTAAACGGACAGGCATGGCTGTTACACGTACAAACACGGCTCCGTTACACGTACAAACACGGCTCCGTTACACGTACAAACACGGCCCCGTTACACGTACAAACACGGCTCCGTTACACGTACAGACACGGCTCTGTTACACGTACAGACACGGCTTTCGTTACACGTACAGGCACGTCACCGTTAAACGTACAGACGTCCTGCTAGCGGACGAACACGGACAGATAAGTACCTTTTCACGGACGAGTCTTAACTGGGCAGAAAGTAGGGAATCACCACCACTAAGTCTTCTAGTTACATTGTTATGTGAGGGTTCTCGACCATAATACCGTCTTCTCGGAGGAGAGGATGAGTGTGCTCGACTTTCCTCACGTCAAGGATCCTCGTCAGTTCCCGTCTTCCCTGTGTTGGTGAGACACTGAGGTCATGTGTTGCAGGAGGGAGAGAAACGTAAGGATGTTGCATTCTTACCGTTCAAGTGGACTGATGTATTGATGCCCCTGTGTGTGCACGATGGTGTGTAGCTGTCATTGAGTGTACACGATGGTGTGTAGCTGCCCTCGTGTGTACACGATGGTGTGTAGCTGCCCTTGTGTGTACACGATGGTGTGTAGCTGCCCTCGTGTGTACACGATGGTGTGTAGCTGCCCTCGTGTGCACACGATGGTGTGTAGCTGCCCTCGTGTGCACACGATGGTGTGTAGCTGCCCTTGTATGTACACGATGGTGTGTAGCTGCCCTCGTGTGCACACGATGGTGTGTAGCTGCCCTCGTGTGCACACGATGGTGTGTAGCTGTCCTTGTGTGTACATGATAGTGTGTAGCTGCCCTCGTGTGTACACGATGGTGTGTAGCTGCTCTCGTGTGTACACGATGGTGTGTAGCTGCCCTTGTGTGTACACGATGGTGTGTAGCTGCCCTCGTGTGCACACGATGGTGTGTAGCTGCCCTCGTGTGCACACGATGGTGTGTAGCTGTCCTTGTGTGTACATGATGGTGTGTAGCTGCCCTCGTGTGTACACGATGGTGTGTAGCTGCCCTCGTGTGTACACGATGGTGTGTATCTGTCATTGAGTGTACACGATGGTGTGTAGCTGCCCTCGTGTGTACACGATGGTGTGTAGCTGTCCTTGTGTGTGCACGATGGTGTGTAGCTGTCCTTGTGTGTACACGATGGTGTGTAGCTGCCCTTGTGTGTAACGATGGTGTGTAGCTGCCCTTGTGTGTACACGATGGTTTGTGGCTGCCCTCGTGTGTACACGATCGTGTGTAGCTGCCCTCGTATGTACGCGATAGTGTGTAGCTGCCCTCTTGTGTACACGATGGTGTGTACCTGCCCTTGTGTGTACATGATGGTGTGTAGTTGCCCTTGTGTGTACTCGATGGTGTGTAGTTGCCCTTGTGTGTACACGATGGTGTGTAGCTGCCCTTGTGTGTACACGATGGTGTGTAGCTGCCCTTGTGTGTACACGATGGTGTGTAGCTGCCCTTGTGTGTACCCGATGGTGTGTGGCTGCCCTCGTGTGTACATGATGGTGTGTAGCTGCCCTCGTGTGTACACGATGGTGTGTAGCTGCCCTCGTGTGTACACGATGGTGTGTAGCTGCCCTTGTGTGTACATGATGGTGTGTGGCTGCCCTCGTGTGTACACGATGGTGTGTAGCTGCCTTTGTGTGTACACGATGGTGTGTGGCTGCCCTTGTGTGTACATGATGTGGTGTAGCTCATCTGGTGTGTACACAATGGTGTGTGGCTGCCGTTGAGTGTTCACGACTGGCTTGGTACACAGACAAAATAAGTCCATTTGTATAAGTACTTTTCCAAACTCATATCAACAAAGCCTGATAGACTAAGCTTGTGCCTTACTAGTGACTCCTCAGTGGCCCTCCTGTCAGCTACCCCAACATTGTCAGCATACAGTGGTGTATAACGACGTCAGCCTTCAGTCAAGACCTCTCTCTCTCTCTCTCTCTCTCTCTCTCTCTCTCTCTCTCTCTCTCTCAGATGAAGGTGTTCCCGGACTCTGCCTACTTGTGGCTGCCAGCGAGAAGCCGTCTTCGCAGAGGTTCTGTCATGGCAGTCCCATCTCGTCGAAAAATAAAAGTCTCATTCCACAGGAGTCTAACCCTCTCCCTGCTACTGAATGTAGCGAGGCTTTCGAGCCGAGGGAGCCCCCTGGAGATAGGGTCCCTGAAGAAATGTACTAAAAAAATATTTACCAGAAGAACCTTGTTGAAACGTAATTGATAGTTTATCCATTATGAATTACTTCTATCTTGATATTCATGACTACGAAATGTTTTTAAAATTACGAGAGTATGAAGAACTTTATGGTCATCACCGGAGACGGATGCAGTGGGTGGAAAACCCCGAGTCTATACTTCATTACTGTGTTGTCAGCGTTAATAGTGTCATTCTGCTATCAAGCGAATCCAAATATGATTGGATTACTTATGACCTGGACGGCCACCTTTGTGTACATCACTGATGGAAACGCCTGCCACTTGGGAAGGCATAGAGTGAGAAAGATTTTTTTTTTTTGCAAAGAGAACGATCCCTCTCTCATTCGCGAACCAATAGCCATTTTCTCAGCCCCAGACCGACATGATGAAACACACCCCCATCAGGCGGGGTCACGACGTGGAGGTATAACAGAGTTCTAGTGATCATCAACACTCCCTCGTGTATCCTGATTCCACTGGATTACAGAATTTAGGCTTATATAAGCCAAACACACTGGAGCTTCTAAGGCGATTCAGCGCTCTTTCGTGTATTACGAGATGGAATCAAGGGAGGACAGCGAGCCTCGTCTTAAGCGACAAGTCTCAGAGACGCATCATCAAACAGTAAGGGACACAGGGAGTGTACCGTTTAATGTAACAGTTTGGGGTACAGGGTGTGTAGTGTCTCGGGAAGCAGTTCGGGACGAAGGGAGTTTAGTGTCTTGGTGAAGCAATGAGGAACACAGGGAGTATACCAAGGTGACACTTGGAGGACACAGGTGATATTGTGTTCAAGAAGGTGATGGATGTAGATCATGTAGACTATAACACTTAAGAGTAATACTATGAAGACATTCGGAGCACAGTGCCTAGCGAGAAACGCACACAGAAAGAGCGTAGTGTTTAGTGGTTACACTCTTATGACCAGCATCGTGTCCCTTCTAGATATGATTCTTGCATTTGAATGGCAATCTGTACACATACAAAACAAATCGATAAATATTTCGAACTAAAAATAAACGAAAAATCACAGCTGATGGCCGGTATAGTTCCAGCTGTATGATTGGGACAACACACAAATATAATTCTGCATAATTATTCCTCTTACCAAAGTCAACGTCAGTGTTAATCACCCAGACACTAGTCGTTCTTTTTTACCACTGACAAATTAAATTTCTCACTAAATGTCGGGTGGTATAGCCGGAGAGAGGCGGAGATGGAGGGACTGTGAGGGGGAGTGGCTACCCTGCGGCTGCCAATACCTGCTGTTGTTACGAAATGATTAATAATGACGACTCGAAAGAAAGGTCACACGGTTCTCATTCAGTCAACCCTCCTCACACCACTTCCTTCAGCACTTCGCTGTCAACAGTTCCAGTGTCTTTTTCGCATCCGCAGAGCACCAACGGGATGACTATACCATCAAACACACCCAAGATGATTGTCAAGCAGTTTGATCCTTCCCCATCCATGCGGGTGAAAGAATATCTCAAGAGGTGTTGATGGAAATGGTCTGCGACCTCTGTTTTCTTGTTACTGAGTAACGTAACTCAGAAATCCAAGACGGAATATAATAAGTAAATGATGGAGTACCAGAAAATTTCTTTAATGTGTTTTTAAACGTTCTTCCGAATGATAAACATTGCTTCACATTATCACAGCAGTGACTACTAAGACCTTACCTAACACGAGCATAATACTGACGAACACAAGCCTTCAATAACGACAACCAAAGGATCAGTAACTTGGAGAACATCAACTTGAAGAACAACACCAACATACAAGATAACATATCTCCTCACAGGTGGACGTGGAACCAGAAGGGCTAGGCTTTCAAGAGAACGACTTGTGGGTAAAGTTGTGCTTGGAACTCACAGCTGTGTGGGATGCCGTTCGTAACTTAGGTTCCGTCCCACCAAACCCACATTAACTGAGCTGTAGCATCTGCCTCAGTAGGATCAGGACCTAGGCATATGGTGAAGCAATTATCACTTACGGCCACAATGCTGCGTGGTGTTAGGCCAGCTTCCCGTACATGTATGTGTCTTGCATAATCCTTTACATTAGTTCTGACATCTGCAGCACCATTATCTACCACTGTCTTCCAGTATCCTGTACTGTTATCCTACAAGAACTTGTTCAATTGTTCTATGATAACCTTTATGATCATCATGTACGTGTGTCCTGCAAAAGCCTTCACCTTTGTTCCAACACACACTGCATTATCATGCACCACAGTCCTTCCATTATCTTACACTGTTAGCCTGCAATATCTTGTCCAGTGGCTCCATGATAACCTGCACGATCATCCTGCATACTTACCAGCAACATCCTACACCGCGGGAGTAGCCCGCATCACACACACCCAGCACCGATCGCACCGATCAATATAGCGATTGTCGATGCTTCCTCCAGCAGAGTTGCCCTCAGACCGCCTCGTAACATAACATTCCCCTCTTATGTTACGGTTATATGAAACCTCTCTTTTTTTTTCATCATCTCCGGCTGCGTCCCGTGGGATGAGGGAAGGGGAGGTCATCGCCAAGGTCATCATCATCATATACGCCTCCGCGTCGGGCCCTGGAAACGACATTGTAACGCAATATGGAGGACATTCTTATGGTTTAGTGAATGTACATGACGGCTGGGATGTTACACCGCCCGTTACTGAATTACGGAGACAGACGACGAGGTTATGAAAGCGGCCTACGTCCTGCAAAATTGCAGATTGTGATGTTTAATTTTGAGGTTCTTCTTCCCGTGTGAAGACAGGCATTTCAACTTGGTCAGACCTGGCGAAGGAGGCAGGGAGGCTTAGAATTTTGCCTGTAGCGGGTTTGTACTAGAGAGAATTACGTTACATGCAGGTGAAGGATCTACCCACAGTCATCCCCCGCTTGTCCAGGAGCAAAGTCAGCATCGTATTTGGTGTGTGTGTGAGTGGGTGTGGGCGTAATTACCGATTTGTACTGTACGAGAAGGGAGGGAGTGTCTACACTCGTTGAGATCCATTATCTTAACATTTTTCTTTCAACGATCACGTAACATTATATGTGCTGTCTATCCACATTCACAGTCACATCACCCAGGTCATCCTATTTACCCACAACTTGTATACAAATGCTTCTTTATATCTTTCTATATCAAGTTTCTTGCTCAATTTTCTGCTATGGGCTCTGGTTGTTGTATCTTTGCGCCTCTCCATGGACTATTCTCTCCTGACGTTATGAAAATGATTAGAAAAAAATTGTGATCGACTCACTCCTTTCTCTTCTCTCTTCCATGTTGGACATTTTCCTATGATCTTTAACCATTCACTATAACTCGGCTCTCACAGTTATGGTACCATCTTTACTGTCTCTCCTCCAGTTCGTCTCTATTACATCATCGTGGTTCGTTCAAGAGTCGTGACTAAACTTGAGAAAAACATTCTAATTCAGGCCAATTGTACGGCATGAAAATCCTGCTGACTACACCTAAATGTTCTTCTAATAAGCTGCCAGCAGACAGTTTGTCTCCTTTCGTGTTCTCCTAATGTGAAACTTTGCAACTAGTTAGAGATGATGTCTTCTGTATCTCCCGCACAGACTACACCAGCTAATTTCCTGCTAGATGATATTTGTATCGAAGCCTTTATTTCATTGTGTCCCATCCTCATTACGGTTTAACCTGGTTGAAATTCAAGGATGTATCAAACCAACTCTGGCGTTTCTCTAAGTTCCCTCATCAGTTGATCCCATCCTAATTGCTTTTTACTTCCCTCGTGACCCACACACAGCCCAGGTGGGAGTTCCATCCACTTGGCAAGTTGTTGGCAAGTTAGTGTACTCACCCCAACTTCCAGAAGACTCTCCTCTGACACGAGTCCCTCTTTTCTTTCCACAATGACGATCTTACATCCATCCAAGTCGTCTACCCGATATGTCTGTCAGAAGATCCACCTTCTGTGGAAGCCTCGCACGTCGTAGAGCGTCGAGTGCTTTTTTGGTCGTCCAGCTACAATTGCAGCCTACTCTTCTGTGTACCTGATAAACCATAGTTTTCAGGGGAGACTTAAGTCTTGTAGTTCAGCCTCTCCCATTGGGTCTCCTAAAGCCTGAATCGGCCGGTACATAGCTTTGTTCTCTTCTGGGATAGTCCATCCTGATGCATTCTTTACTACTGTAAACTTATCCAGCCCCATAAAAAGAGAAATGCAATATACCCTACGTAACACGAGCAGGATGTATCCATTCCGTCTTGATAAGCTGTGGTCGGGCGTATCCAAGGCAGGCTTTGGAGTACACCTTGGCATGAGTGAGCTACAACCACTCCCTTTTGTGCAAGTAACCCGCCGTGTTCACTCTGCTGCTCTGCCCATCTCGGGTAAGACTGTGACCCAGTCCTGCTCCAGGCAGTCCCTAGCACCTACCCCCGTACTGAGGAGGAGGTGTTTCCAACATTTCTAGGGAGACTATGGTGACTTCCTGTCCCAGGATGTTTATGGCTCCCGCCCTACTCTTCGCCAGGCAGGCGGTGGCTCCATCCAGCACCTCCCCATACAGGCGGCTGGCCCGCAGTCTCAGGCCATCACAGGGCCAGTATTTACTCGTTAGCTTCACCACAAGTGCTTCTCCTACTCAAGATGATGATTTACGCATCGTCCACTTCTCTCTTGATATATATATATATATATATATATATATATATATATATATATATATATATATATATAGTGGGAAGGTAGAGAACCGCCGCACGTATTCACGAGCCTAGGATCATAACCCTGTCAAGTAAATCCTGCAGCAAAAAATGTTTTTGAAAAAAGGCGTCGGAGCGTCAGAGTCTCGCGGAGGATAAGAGGCGGGAAACTGTGCGTCTCAAGCAGCTCATGGTGACCTTGAGTTACATGACCTCTGTCATTCTCTTTTTTAACCTCAAATTATTTTTTCTGATTATTTTCCCCATCTTTTCTGTTCTCACTAAGCTCCTCGTCCTTCCCATGTCAATGTGAAAATTATGATCCCGCGATTTGCTCTGCTCCTTCGTGAATGCAGCGGCGTTGCTTGGTAACCCTGTTGGCTTACGTGGGAAATACGGTGGATTTTTATTTTGTAACAGACAGTGTAAAAGGAAAACCCTTTTACGCGTTTTCTTTCGATTCTTGTCCATGATCTCCTGTTCGACTTATGCTCATCTCGTCTGGACACGGCCCCACCCCAGTCAGGTGGGCGTGACTAAGTTTTAAAGTACTTTAAACGCTTCTGAAATCCAATTTCTTCCCGCTTCTCTCTCTCTATATAACACCTCATCGTACCTACTTTGATCCCCTGTGATGGCTCTTATCTTACCATCCAAGGCAGTAAACATACCTGTTATCAACGTAACCTTTAACCTATCTAATTAGCGACGTTCGTCTCCGGAGGGTTGCCTGTGTGCCAATGATTCTCATTTTCTTTCCAGTCACGGCTCCGACTGTACAAGAGATTGCTCTATCCTCGCACAGAGTTCTATGCTTTCATCTGGCGTGATTATAATTCATGCACTTATGAGGGTCGAGTCCGCAACAATTCGATCAATCCACTGGTCTGATCTGACCTTCAAACTTGACCCCCATCTGTCCTTCACCAGAATTAGTTTTCTTTTCCTCCGCTACAGATATTACCGCTGCCGAGAGCTAGAGTTATGCATGCCACCATCACCAAGCAACGTTAGCAAGGGCATGTAACACTTTCCTAGCCACTTCTTCGTATGATGACTGTATTGCCATTCACAAATCAAGGGAACGCTTCTGTGGCATCTGTTTCTTTCCTCACGCCCCAAATCTTTGGTATTTTTTTTTTTACCATCTTATGCGTTTCCTAAGAGCGAAGAACTGACTTTGTAGTCAAAGGAGATTTTTCACATTTTCAAAAACTTTGATTATTTCTCTTTTACTCTCTTTACTTCTTCATAAGTTTCATTTTCTTCTTCATAATTCATTTCAGGGATGACCTCGGTAATTACTTCTGTCTCTGACTGGAGCTTTCTGCATAAAACGAGAAAATGGAAGCAGAGTTTCGTTTCGCAGATTCATTTCTCAAAAGCAAATTTCTCTGGCTCATATTCGATCCTTTTTCTCTTATTTTCTCTGTCATCTTGATAACTTTCTTCCAAAGTTGGATAACCGTTCTTGGTATTAATTTCAAATAGTTTTACCACGTTGAATTTCATTCTTATTTGAAAACAAGTCTCATATCACAGATCAAAAAGCAGAGGACACGAATGAAAATATCAGACCTGACTCACTGAAGTTGACGAATAGTTACAAGCACTTGTATATGCAAAAGGATATTGTTTCACAAGTATTCATTATTTCCTCGATCTGTGCAATATTTCCTTTTACACGAGGAGCCGTTATTGGGGTCAAAGATGCATTCTGTTGCCGACACGGGGATACTGAAGACTGAAACGGATTCTCATATTTCTCGTTTTGACCCATCACATAGAAAGGGATTTGTGAGCTTATCTTCACTCGTATTTTTATCTAGAGTTATTTCCCAACATGCAGACGCGACACTACCAGATTATCCACCTCTTGGAGGGGACTCTATAGGCCTGACCACCATCAGATGCACTACAGTACGGCAACATCTTCGCCTTGTGGTGCTGAAGGTGACGGAGGAAGAGACACCGAACAAAGTCACTGATTGCCTCACTCCTTGTATGCAAATCAACTTGCGAATTAGCGGCAGAAATGATCACTTTTTTTTTGTGTTATTATTCATTGCCACGAAAAGAATGAAGTAGCAGTCACTGGACCAGATGGTGCGGTGTCATCTGGCGTTTTCTGATGGATCGCTCATTGCTCTAATCCACATTATGCTCAGCTAGAGGAGCCGGTATAAATATATATACTGAGGTTTCTGTATCGACATCCGACACATAAAGCTGTAATGCATTCATGATTACCTTCATCATTTCTTGGACCTGGTATCTTCCCAAGATCTTTCTAAACGCTCTTGAAGCCCAAGCCTGCGCTACTTCCAGTCGCAGGGAACCGTAGACGCCTCTGGAGTGAGAGGTCCTTTTTTAGTAGACTGTCCTCCCAGTGATACAGTCTCGCCAACAGTGACTCTTGACTCGCGGTGTAACTTCGAGCAGGTTCTGCCCGGTCAAATCAGATGCAATGTTTATATTATACTTAAAAGGATAACTTCACATCCTGCTACGCCTGCTCTTCCTGCATGTTAGCACCGAGAATCATAATGACCTACAGACATAGAGCTGTCTTAAGACATCACGAAACTTCGGCATCAAAATAGTATTAAACATTTGTACGAAAGTTGATTCCAAAAGTCGGAAACTGCCAGGACTCTGTCAAAGAATTCATTCATGCGATTGTGACACTGGCTTGGAAAACAGCGTTAGTGAAATGACTCAAGATATCTATACTAAGAGCTGGGGGACACTTTACCTCTGCCAGTCATGAACCTCAAATTGCAGTAACGTAAAAAATCGTTAAAAAATAATGAAAAAACCAGTATCCTGCTTTTGACCTTTGGTCCTAATTTACAGTTTGCTGTAAACCCAGACGCTGGTACGTAACCTTAACTAATCTTCACACCACAAGGCGTTTACTCATGTCATGATCAGTCATACAGAAGTGTTGCAGAAACCTTCACTACGCATGTACTGTGGTGTTGGTGAGGTCAATGACGCACCAGTACAACAAATCTCTGGCTTCCTTTGGCTGGATCAGCTAAGATCCCTTCCCTCTCGCTCTGTCTCAAGACGACTCATTTTCTTTGATGTATCAGTCGACTTTCATTTCTTTGCCGGTTGTTGTTGCCGGAGACATAGGAAGGTTGGAATAGTGTCATCTTACAGTTCTATCCTTACCTCATCCACTTAGTACACGTCTTCTAACTAATATATTCTTAAGTCATCCACTTAGCACACGTCTTCTAACTATTCTATCCTTACCTCATCCACTTAGTACACGTCTTCTAATATATTCTTACCTCATCCACTTAGTACACGTCTTCTAATATATTCTTACGTCATCCAATTAGTACACGTCTTCTACCTAACATGTTCTTACGTCATGCACTTTGTACACATCTTCTAACTATTCTATCCTTACCTCATCCACTTAGTACACGTCTTCTAATATATTCTTACCTCATCCACTTAGTACACGTCTAATAATATATTCTTACGTCATCCACTTAGTACACGTCTTCTACCTAACATGTTCTTACGTCATGCACTTTGTACACGTCTTCTAACTATTCTATCCTTACCTCATCCCCTTAGTACACGTCTTCTATCTATTCTATCCTTACGTCATCCACTTAGTACACGACCAGACAGATCAAAGTTCAAAAACAGATGACCCAGACATGGGTCAACATGTCCTCTGTTGTCTGTCTCTCTTTCCCCAATATACTCCCATGACTTGTATGCAGCTTCAGGGAATTGTACCTTAGGAGGTTAGTCAGTCGCTACTACCCACGCCAGAGGCGGAATGAACCAGCAGCTTACGTGGTGTCACGGAGGAGAGTAACAGTAACATGGGGGATGTAGTACAGAGGATTAGTGACAGAAGGATATCAAGTTCTGAGTAAAGATGGATTATCAGGCATACTGAGGAGATATGCCTGACATCAAATGAGAACGTAATCATATATACTCTGATTATACAGAATTACTTTCGTCGCTTACGATTCGTTGTACTGTTCAAAAGATACATAATACGTCCAATATTACTGTTGGTATAATCTACTACATATCTTCAAAACTATCAAGTGAAAATATTATTACTTTATACAAAGGAATTATTGTTGACCGAGTATATATAAGGTAAAAAAAAGTTATTTTCAATATACAAGAAATTACTGTTGACGTAGTACATATAACTCATAAAACTATGCAATGAAACCGTTTTACTTGAGAAAGAAATCATGTTTGTAATAAAACAATAAATAACTCTTTCAACAACCCCAGTCATAACTAGTGACAACAGATAAATACATTTATCAGTTTACCAGAAGATTGCCACTCAAACCAAGTGACATTACGACCTTGTGGATGGTAACAATGTTCTAGATGTATTTACAGTTACGGATCATATAAATACCTTTTATAATGAAGGTGTGAAGTATGGTAACAATGACTACCACCCACATCAGATGTACCGTAAAATTTCGGTTTGGATTATATAAAGAAAAGTGTAGGACACGACCATACCAAGATTGAGACCAACAAACTCTGAATACAATGGGACGGTATATCTGCAACGTACATAATAAAAAAACCATTCGACGTAAATAAATGAAAAAAAAAAAAGTTTAGCGTAACTTTAGAAAAAAAAAATATATATAAACACGTCTTGGGAAAGATAATATTTCCAGAGAGAAAGAAAGTAAGTTGTGTGGAAGACGTCCACCAAGGTTGGCAGAGTAAAATATACAAAAGTTTTAATTCAACGTTAAGAGCAGAGCACACAGGAAATTCAAAGGTAAGTGACATCAGGAGTATCATGAAATGTACATAAGGTTACAAAAGAGACTGGACGAAGGAAATGAGTTCGTGAAAGAGAATTCGTAAGGGAGGAAAAAATGTTTCTCACTAACATGGAAAAGAGGCTTAGATAATTCTTCAAAAACAAGATAAATAAAAGGAATATGAAAGGTGTCACAGATACTGTAGACACGTTAGCATCTAAAGAAAACGAGAAATTTATTTGCTCACTGAGGTAACACTGAGATTCAGTGTCCACTGTCGACTTCTTTTGTTTCCCATCAAATACAATACACACACACACACACATATATGAAGTACTTAAATACACAGGAAATATGAATTCATGTAAGACGGGTCTTCTTCATGATCTCTCTCTTCTATTCTGATGAAAATTAGCCGAAAAACAGCAACGTCCATGACACAACATTCCAGGTCGTTTAATGTTTGAATCATCTACATTAATGATCTAGAGACACGACTTCCCGGCAAAATCTCGATATTTGTCCACTGCTCAAAATTCGGAGAAAAGCAAACAGAGGAAGACTGTTTAACGACTCAAAGGCAGCAGTTAGGCAAACTGATGCAACGCTCACAGAACTGGCGAACATACAGTAAGTAAAATAAAGTCTGATTTCGTGGAGAAAATAGATCTAAAAAAACGAGGGAGACAAAGATTGACCTACAGTACCCCAGTCAGGCTACATCTAGAACACACAAGAAGATTAGAATAATAAGCCTCGTCCACCTAGAAAATGGACACCTTGCTAGGCTTGGACCAACTTCGATGCTTGCGAATGACACTTACGAAAGATAAAGACTCGGAAATCTGAAATAGGTTTCCCTAAAAAATGCGCAGGAGATCAATTTTGAGGAGATCAATTTAGAAGTTTTCAAAAATTCATTCTGATAGTCTCAAACACGGACGATCAGTTCTTCATAGTGGAAGGAGATGCTTTCTAACGGGTTGAAGAGAAAAGGATTATATGTGTCGTCAACGTGGACGAAAATGTTCGTAATACTAGATTTAAAGACCATAGTGATCTACTGTCAAGGTGAAGGCCACTGAAATAGCGTCATGAAGACATCTGTCAATGAGTAAGCCTGTTTAAACTTTATCCATTTCCTTACCTCATCAGATTACAGCATAAAATAATACGTCGTGCTCAAAGCATGCAGCTGACAAAATTGGACAGAAGGTATTTTCCTCATTTCTCCCCCTTTACAACTTCACAGGTAATAACATTACTACATGGTGTTCAGTCATGGCTATTGTCCCTGCGAGTAGATACGCAGTAACGATATGGAGCGGGGGAGGAGCCTTCTGCTCTCTCATCCTTCTATACAAGTTTGAGGTTCAGGCTATACCTGGTGTCCTCCACCAGACAATCTCATCATACATTATAAATTCTTTTGTTACGTGTTTTTTTCCACGACCTCTACAATGCTCTTCTACTCCCACATATCTCTTGGTCTACAATGCTCTTCTACTCCCACATATCTCTTGGTCTACAATGCTCTTCTACTCCCACATATCTCTTGGTCTACAATGCTCTTCTACTCCCACATATCTCTTGGTCTACAATGCTCTTCTACTCCCACATATCTCTTGGTCTCCATAATCCTCTTTGTGTTTCGAGTTCCATTCTTCTTCGATGCTATGCCTGTGGTTTCGTCGATATTCTGAGCAAATACAAGTGTTCACAGAGATGTATGGATTCAACTCTTAAGATCCACTGCCTGTCAAGAGACAATTTCTTAGGCGATTGAGCACCAAATAAATGCATCCAGACATCATACAATTAATCATGATCGCCAAGAATAATATATAAGGTCCAGGAATATGGACATGATATCAAGCTTACTAACCAGAAGGGACCCAGCTGCAAGCAGGAAGCTAATCGCGAAATAATAAATGTAATCCGAACTGCTTCCAGATTTTAGAGAAGAATCTGTTGGGAAAAATGTGTAAAAAACACACGGGAATATATATATATATATATATATATATATATATATATATATATATATATATATATATATATATATATATATATATCAAAACCTGCTGCCTTGCCGGCTTTCATCTTCCGCAAAGCTTTTACTACCTCTTCTCTGTTTACCAAATCATTTTCCCTAACCCTCTCACTTTGCACACCACCTCGACCCAAACACCCTATATCTGCCACTCTGTCATCAGACACATTCAACAAACCTTCAAAATACTCATTCCATCTCCTTCTCACATCACCACTACTTGTTATCACCTCCCCATTTACGCCCTTCACTGAAGTTCCCATTTGCTCCCTTGTCTTACGCACCCTATTTACCTCCTTCCAGAACATCTTTTTATTCTCCCTAAAATTTACTGATAGTCTCTCACCCCAACTCTCATTTGCCCTTTTTTTTGCCCTTTTTTCAGGTTTGGATGGTATTGCAGTGGAATTTATTAAAAAAGGGGGTGACTGTATTGTTGACTGGTTGGTAAGGTTATTTAATGTATGTATGACTCATGGTGAGGTGCCTGAGGATTGGCGGAATGCGTGCATAGTGCCATTGTACAAAGGCAAAGGGGAAAAGAGTGAGTGCTCAAATTACAGAGGTATAAGTTTGTTGAGTATTCCTGGTAAATTATATGGGAGAGTATTGATTGAGAGGGTGAAGGCATGTACAGAGCATCAGATTGGGGAAGAGCAGTGTGGTTTCAGAAGTGGTAGAGGATGTGTGGATCAGGTGTTTGCTTTGAAGAATGTATGTGAGAAATACTTAGAAAAGCAAATGGATTTGTATGTAGCATTTATGGATCTGGAGAAGGCATATGATAGAGTTGATAGAGATGCTCTGTGGAAGGTATTAAGAATATATGGTGTGGGAGGCAAGTTGTTAGAAGCAGTGAAAAGTTTTTATCGAGGATGTAAGGCATGTGTACGTGTAGGAAGAGAGGAAAGTGATTGGTTCTCAGTGAATGTAGGTTTGCGGCAGGGGTGTGTGATGTCTCCATGGTTGTTTAATTTGTTTATGGATGGGGTTGTTAGGGAGGTAAATGCAAGAGTCTTGGAAAGAGGGGCAAGTATGAAGTCTGTTGGGGATGAGAGAGCTTGGGAAGTGAGTCAGTTGTTGTTCGCTGATGATACAGCGCTGGTGGCGGATTCATGTGAGAAACTGCAGAAGCTGGTGACGGAGTTTGGTAAAGTGTGTGGAAGAAGAAAGTTAAGAGTAAATGTGAATAAGAGCAAGGTTATTAGGTACAGTAGGGTTGAGGGTCAAGTCAATTGGGAGGTGAGTTTGAATGGTGAAAAACTGGAGGAAGTGAAGTGTTTTAGATATCTGGGAGTGGATCTGTCAGCGGATGGAACCATGGAAGCGGAAGTGGATCATAGGGTGGGGGAGGGGGCGAAAATTTTGAGAGCCTTGAAAAATGTGTGGAAGTCGAGAACATTATCCCGGAAAGCAAAAATGGGTATGTTTGAAGGAATAGTGGTTCCAACAATGTTGTATGGTTGCGAGGCGTGGGCTATGGATAGAGTTGTGCGCAGGAGGATGGATGTGCTGGAAATGAGATGTTTGAGGACAATGTGTGGTGTGAGGTGGTTTGATCGAGTAAGTAACGTAGGGGTAAGAGAGATGTGTGGAAATAAAAAGAGCGTGGTTGAGAGAGCAGAAGAGGGTGTTTTGAAATGGTTTGGGCACATGGAGAGAATGAGTGAGGAAAGATTGACCAAGAGGATATATGTGTCGGAGGTGGAGGGAACGAGGAGAAGAGGGAGACCAAATTGGAGGTGGAAAGATGGAGTGAAAGGGATTTTGTGTGATCGGGGCCTGAACATGCAGGAGGGTGAAAGGAGGGCAAGGAATAGAGTGAATTGGAGCGATGTGGTATACAGGGGTTGACGTGCTGTCAGTGGATTGAATCAAGGCATGTGAAGCGTCCGGGGTAAACCATGGAAAGCTGTGTAGGTATGCATATTTCCGTGTGTGGACGTGTGTATGTACATGTGTATGGGGGGGGTTGGGCCATTTCTTTCGTCTGCTTCCTTGCGCTACCTCGCAAACGCGGGAGACAGCGACAAAGTATAAAAAAAAAAAAAAAAAAAAAAATATATATATATATATATATATATATATATATATATATATATATATATATATATATACATATATATTTATATATATATATATATCATATATATATATATATATATATATATATATATATATATATATATATATATATATCATCATTATCATTATGATAATACTTGATCCCCGTTTCCCGTGTTAGCGAGGTAGGGCGTGGAAACAGACGAAGAAGGACCCATCCATTCATATACACTCACATACACGTACTTATACATACATAACATACACATACAGATTTACATACATACGCATACATATACACATAATGATATTTCCTCGCCCTCATCCATTCTGGCGTCACCCAACCCATGCGTTAGCGAGGTAGCGCAAGGAAACAGACGAAGAAAACAATCTTAAAACACAAAACATTCCACGTGATCTCGTGTGTTATCAAGTCTTTCGGAGAGAACAAAGAAATAAGACAAAATTTCAGTGCACAACCAACATGTACAGACAGCGTAAGTGCGTCACATGCTGTTACATGTGTTTAACATCTAGCAGATTTGGGGCATCCTGACATTCACGAAATTTGTCACAAGGGTCGCAATGAATTACGCTCATTCTTGAACTTTCTTACAACGAAGCTACCCAATCTCTATGCAAACCCTTCCTTAAATTCTCGTTAAAAGTCCTCGTAAGCTTAATATGACACGACTCAATGATATGCATTCATTGTAGAGGTAAATATGACACGACTCAATGATATGCATTCACTGTAGAGGTATAAGCTTAACAAATGAAGTCAATAGCATGGTTATTGATTGTAAAATGTATGAACAAGGCAGTGGAAACCTATCCTGTCCTCATATACTATTTTGTAGTTTAAACCCTGCAGAAAGACCCTTATTAGTCTGTCCTGTATAAAACATATTACTCTTTTTACAAGTTACTTTATAAACACAGCCCACATTACTGTCTGGTGAGGCTTTGGATCAAAAATGAAAATATCTTAACCTTATTGGGATTTCTACTGGCTCTATCCCAAACAGCACCTTCTCAAAGTCTTATATGTGAATGCTATGCTCAGTCACTGCTTCATAACATTCTGTATATTTTTCACCGCTTCAAACTATTTACAGTCCAATTTCTTTGCGTGGTAATAAAACCCACTCACTGCTTCGTGACACGATCATTCATTCACTGCTTGAAAGCACCATGTTCTCTCGCTGTTTCATAGAATCACATTCATTCACTGCTCTGAGACATCATATATATTTCCCGTCTCACAACATCCACGGTATTTACGAGACTATTTCAGCATCTCGGCTGCCTTTGATGGCTGTATACGAGATGAGTTCTGTCAGGGAGCAGCAGCAGCAGTTGACGGGTTCACTTGCGTCAGAATTCCTTGGGATGGGTGGAAGATATTCCCTTAGGAATCTTCACAAATATTTATACGAGTTTCCGACATGTTTTCTTCGTGGAGGTAATATTCGCAGAAGGATACGAACCCGGGGAGGTGCGCTTTTCCCGTGGTGCGTCTCGGAAGCGTGAAATTCTCTCGAGCCATCTTCCGAAAATAAGTGAGCCGTCATACCCGTAGAACCAGCGACGGGTCATGAGAGGCAGGGGCTGGCAGGAGACCAGCTGCATCGCAGGCGGAGGGAAAACCTCTTCTGCTGGTGGTGAGGAGGAGGAGGAGGAGGAGGAGATGAGAATGAACCAGCACGGGTCTTTTAACCTCTACCAATGGTGAAGGGAGAGCTGAGAGAGAGAGAGAGAGAGAGAGAGAGAGAGAGAGAGAGAGAGAGAGAGAGAGAGAGAGTCAATGTACATGTACAGTTACCTGGTGAATACCAGGAAGGAAAAAATAAGGACCTGGATGTTCCTATCACCTCCCAGGTGGCTCTAGCAAGACCTCGTATTTCCAGGTTGTGACTGATGAACCAGAGCAGCGGGAGGTTAGTGCTTACTGCCTGGCGAATAACTGGTGGGCCATAATGCCATCCATCATGTCAAAGATTTTAACGAGAGAGCGATGGACGAGATCTCGATTTCGTGGGAGTGGTGGCCCTTGAAATGTTCCGATATGAAGTTGAGAACGAGTAAATACCCAGAGTTAATGGGAATTTAGCGATATTGCTGGCAGTTCCCCATGATTTTGTATCTAGGAAGTCGCTAGTGGCAAAATTAGTATGTATCCAGCAAGACACTAATGGTAAATGAAGTAAAGTCCTGTAAGCATCGAGGACGGCGCAAGGGTCAAGAAGAATACAGCACTGTATGCATACAGGAAGGCGTCAAAGGCAAAAGGAGTAAAGTACTGTACGTATGTATGGAGGAAGACGCTGTTGGCTGAGGGTGTTAAGATGGGCTGGTCCTTAATGGACGCTGCTGGGGGAAAGATCCAGTCGATAAGAGAGAGCTCCAGTGCCGACCAAGTTGACACCCATCACTTCTCTCCTCACATCAAGAACTTTACCGAATACAAATAAGATATGCAATACATGATACTGCAAACCATGCAATATCAAAAATCCCGGTGTAATGGTATAACGGGAAGGGGGAGGTGACATAAAAGAAATTCCAACTCTTCAATCCTATGTTAACCTTAGAAACTTGAGCGATCGAACTCTCATCACAGTTTTCATTACATCATTAAAGATCTGTCATGGGAGCGAAACACGTTATTCTAGCTCTCCACAGCGGTCAGTTCTTGGGACGCCAGAGGTGACGGTTCAAAGATCATATCTCTCTCTGTGCTGCTGAAGATACGGTGTACATAAGGCAAAGATCAGCAATGTCCACCATCAGTTGTGGTCCAGTGCTTGAAGGTAAGTCAATACACACTTGAGTTAGACAAGAAACAACAGTAGTGGCTGATGGTTCGTGTATTTCTGTCTCAAAATCATATGTTGAATAAACGAAGATGAAAACTTAACACAAACAGATACACAAGGAGACAGACTGAATATCTTACTATGTTCTTATGACTGGATTCCAGTGGAAGTTAGTGTAAGTGTTTCAGGATAACTTGAATTTGCTACTTAAGCTTTATGTGTTGTTTGAATACACAACTTTTTACAGACTTGAAAATACACCTCTGAATTTTAGAGAAACAATGCACTTCAGCATGTCGACATAATCTACAGTATCACTGGATGGAAGTGTATCGTGAAGTACACGTAAACATACCCTAAAGATGTGAATACATCATTACTGAGTGCAAAACTGAAGGTGAGTATGTTGCTGGAAATGCACGTATGACACGACCATATCGACGGATTTGAGCACATAGTTAAATTTTAGAATCGATGGCTTTGAACGCATTGTTGAGTCTCTGTAACAATGGTTCTGTTGCTGAAAATTGGGTCGGCCACCTTGAGCGTATTTGAGTATTTATCATTTGATCTCGGTACATCTATAACGTGTATGCATCACTATAATACTGAAACAATATCCGTCCTTTTTTCACTGAACTTGAGGAGTGTCTCGCTTAATATCAGTGGTTCGACTCGTGAACTATATGAACGAAGCGTAACAATGAGACGGTTTGTTGTATCAACTAATGTATCACCGAGTTTGAAGATATTCCTGGGTTTAGGAAAAAAGCTGCTGGTCCTAAACACGTCTCCAGAACCCAGCACATCACTGTAGTCATGTGCCTTCATGGTACTCGGATCCGAGAGCAACACTGGACTTAGAGGGTCGTAGTCTATGTGCTTGCTGGAGCATATCATCGCACTTGAGCCTTTGGCTGGATCTCAGAATGTCAAGACAGACGTCAGTCTACCACTGAAAGTGAACATCAAGCTTGACCTACGTGTTTCGTTAGACTTAAAATGTGGACTGAAAATACAGCTCAGCGGCTAAGCCGACCTCCATCCCTCTAAAAGCAACTTCACGCTCAGTTTACAAAGGTAACTTCGGCTGATGAATAATAATAATAATAATGAATAATGAATCACCAACTTTCGCCAGAATGGGGAATGTACAGAGTGAACCGTACTACTATTCACCTTTTACAAAAGGGAAATTGTGGAGTCTTACTGAGGCACTCGCTCTTGCAAAGGTACTGCTGACGACTTGTTAACCAAAACCCTGCGTGGTAGGAGGACTGAAGACCTTCATGTACAGAGCTCGGGCCCAAGTACATCTGAAGAAGCTAAATATCATTCTTGGCCATAGATCCCACCAGGAAGTGTCTGAGGCCCAGTACAAATACAAGGGCCCAAGAGCCAGTTGCTATATATGATCAATGACCCTCCTCACCAAATGAAGCACAGGGACCAGATACACATACGGGAACCTGATGATATTACAGCCAAAACACTGCACCAGTACATGCCTGAAGTCACACATTGAAGTCCCGCTTCGAAATAGCCACCAGACATGGTACTGCGTACTTGCGTCTTATCCTGGTGGTCAGTGCCAGTACTTTCTGTAGAAAGTACGGGACTGTAAACATCATCTGTGAGCTCGCTAACTTTTACCACACTGTTCTGTGAGTTTCTGATATCCTCCACTACCACAAATAGCCTCGAAAGGATCCAATGGTCTATTTTGATTTGATTTCCTTTGTATTCCTTTGTATCTAGATGCATAATGGAAGACGCTACCAACTGTATAAAACCCCTGTTACCAACTTTCTGTAACGCTAGTTACCAATTACTCACAGCACCAGTTACCAGCTAACACGTTACCAATGACTCACAAAACCAGTTGCCACCTGTCTGGAACACTAATTACCAATTACTCAACACCATTTACTAGCTGTCTGTAAGACTAGTTACCAGTTACTCAACACCAGTTACCGGCTGTCTGCAACACAGGTTGTCAGGCTATTTCTACAATAATATTTAGCCACACAGGTACCAACACACTCATCTCCTTAGCCTTCAGCTTCTCACTTCAACATAAACGTCCAACTCTTACATTTTTTGGTTCCATCATTGTTGCCCTCCTCTGGACCTCCTTCTCTATGAGATTCTTGTGCTTCTATAAGTACAGTGATCAAACCTGAGATGCACCTTATAGTTCTGGTCCAACAAATGATAAGGAGAGTATTTTTCTTCTGTTTGCTTCTTGAGGATATTTTCTATCCTCGTAACTGAATGAGATTATAGCATTTGTCAGAGACAGTTCGTCTCCTTTCCAGTTAGGAGCTCTAGCCACAGCTTAGGTACAAAGTTGACTTACACGACTCTCTAACCCACAGATTCTTCAGTCATGTTTCTAGATAGATGATAACTCGTTTCGAGGACCTCTTTAACCATGTCCTGTCCTCAATATTCTGCATCAACCTAGGGTTGAATTTCGTCACCCGTGTATCAGATCGACAGCGGAACTTGTCTAGATCCTTTTGTAAATTGATGCATCACTGTTCCTACTGTAGCATGACCCACACCTGCCGCTTCCAGGGTTCATTTCCCTCACCCTGGACGCTAGACTTTCTCGCTCCTGCTGTGTCTTCCTGGACACTGCCACAATCCATGCGTCCCTCTCCGTTTGCCCTGGACACAACTCTCCCTGTATCTCTCGCAGAGTGTCGGAACTTTGCACATTTACCCAGCTTTGGTGGCAGATGCTGGCAATTTGGAAGACTTTCAAAGGTTTCCAAATAATTTAGCCAGTGAGAGAGTGTCGCATGACGGCGAAGTGGCTCCTGAGGGGGTTAGATTTTGGTCCACTGTTGATGAGAACATGGCGTTGAATCTTTATCAATGTTTTTCATACTCGCCCAATATAAAAATACATTAAAAAAACTTTCATCGTACGATAGTAAACTGCACATGCAAACTCGCAGTTGGGTAGTATAAGCCAGGTAATTATTAAGCTTTCAGAGAGGATATTAATTCAAAATATCTAACTTATGAGCTACAGTTGTGAAGAATATGAAACTCCTCGCTAATAAAAGGTCCACTGCTCTTACTCCTGTATACAAAAAGATGTGATGTGATACGCGTCAGAAATGGAAATAATTTCAACACACCAGCCAATCATGAATACTTAATCAAAACTATAAAAGCCAACACTTTTTATCAAAATGTTCACATGATTTTGGTTTCTATCCGACACACGGTTCAAAATTACTTGTTCCTCCACCTTTCTCATCATGTGTGGATGAAGTGTAGGAGAGAGAGAGAGAGAGAGAGAGAGAGAGAGAGAGAGAGAGAGAGAGAGAGAGAGAGAGAGAGAGAGAGAGAGAGAGAGACTTACATAAGGATGTGCAGACAACCAACATAGAAAGATACGGACAATAATGACAAGCAGAGAGAGAGAGAGAGAGAGAGAGAGAGAAGCCACCCACCACTTTCCAATTATCCTAATCAGCACAATGACAGCTGTAAAATCCCAGCTCCCACCAGTACAGTTTCAAAACTTTCAAACCTGAAAGCCACTTTAGCAGAATTAAAATTATTTGCTCATGGCATCGCATTAGGTCAGGGGACGAGTGGCTGGGATTAATTTACACTCAGAGCTGAGAGCTGCTGGCAAATTCTTTGACAATTTATGAAAGAAAAACACACACACACACACACACACACACACACACACACACACACACACACGTTAACTCGGTGTCAAGAAACGCATTAAAAAATGGAGAGAATATCGACAAGAAAAATATAGAAGCAAATGAATTATGCTAATTTTTGTTGTTGTATCAGGTGTTCTGTTACTTTGAAAATGATATTCAGTGTGTGTGTGACGTACCCAGTCAGAGATGATGACTGTGGATGCATTTCCCCGAGTGTGACTATGACCCCAACAGGCGATCGTCCTTATAATGTCCTCCTCCCGTCGTCCTCGACGTCACAAAATCTTCGCAACTCGGTGGGCGATCTGACGATCGTGTGTGCCCTGTCCTTGGTTGAGGAGAGAGAGAGAGAGAGAGAGAGAGAGAGAGAGAGAGAGAGAGAGAGAGAGAGAGAGAGAGAGAGAGAACAGCAGCAGCAACAGCAGACATGCGTCTCAGCTGTTACAAGAAAAACAGTCGTCTTTCGTACCTCGTCTTTCTCTTTTCTTTCTTTTTTGGAGGTTTTGATGATGACGACGCTGAGCCTCGATCGAGGTCTTCAGTCACACTACTCCACCCGCCGCCTCCGCCACAACGCGACCAGACCCGCCACAGCGGACTCGGGTATATCACTCTGTCGGAGGAGGATCAGCTACTCTCAGTGGCCACACTGGAGGAGGATCAGTGAGGGTTTCTCTCAGTGGCCACACTGAAGGATCAATGAGGGCTACTCTCAGTGGCCACACTGAAGGATCAGTGAGGGCTACTCTCAGTGGCCACACTGAAGGATCAGTGAGGGCTACTCTCAGTGGCCACACTGAAGGATCAGTGAGGGTTACTCTCAGTGGCCACACTGGAGGATCAGTGAGGGTTACTCTCAGTGGCCACACTCACGCAACTCAACCGATTTTTCTCTTCTATGTTGGCCGAGATGGCACGAGCAACTGAATGGCCGAATCAGGGCCATCCCTTTTAACGTGTTATATATATATATATATATATATATATATATATATATATATATATATATATATATATATATATATATATATAGACACACACATATACATATGTCCTAGCCTAAACTAGGTTCCCAATTGACTGATCGGCTTCAAGGCGAGCATCAAAAAGCTGCAGATCTATCTATGCGATCCCGAGCGGCCGGTGAATACGCCACGACCACAACTGTTTACATTCCGCTCGCGCTACTGTCCCTCTCCTCTCCTCTCCTCCCTCTGCCAGTGCTATACTTCTCTACCCACACAAACGCTTCCAATACCCAGTCTTCCAACCTCACGTAAGTGTCCCCCTCTCTCTGCGTGTGGGAACTTTCCCTCCACAGAAGAAGCAGAACACGCATCACACAACCGACTGGGCACAGGGATATAAGCTGGATATGTGTCTGCTTATCATCACCTGCCAGTATACTCAGTGTGTATGACAGACCAATGTATCCAGTGTGAGTGATCGACCATCGAGTCGAGTGCGCGTGATCGACTACACCCTCCAGTGAAAGTGACCGACTCATGTCTCATGGGTGTGATAGGCTTTTGTGATCAACTTCAGCGGCGAGTGTGGGTGGATGATCAAAAATCTAATCGAATATCATGGTCAAATGTGTCCTCGGTGGTTGTGTCGTGTGAGAGTTATTCACTTTCGTGTCGAGTGCGTGATTGGCTATTACGTCGAGTGTGTGATGAACGACTGCGTTAATTGTGAGTGATCGACTGCTTTCACTAACGTGTGTGTGTGTGTGTGTGTGTGTGTGTGTGTGTGTGTGTGTGTGTGTGTGTGTGTGCGTGTGTGTGCGTGTGTGTGTGACCCAATACCATGTTGCGTGCAAATGACTCGACTACTCAGTCAAGAGCTTGTGATTGGCTTTTGAACGTAAAGACATTAAGCAGCGAGTAAGAGAAACGAGTTTAATGTGATTTCACTTAACAGTCGATCAAATGCGCTTAATACAGCACTGAGCGTAGCGGCGGCCTCATGGAAAGGACAGCTCGGATATGAAGGTAAAGGTAATAAAGACATGAGGCTGATTTCCTCTCCTTTTCGGAGCAATTTGAGAGGAAATATAGCGGACTGCATCATCATGAAATCTGAGTGAACCAAAGTTCAAAGGACACACAATATCCTTGTTCGACTCATAAACTCAGCTGGTGTGCAGACCCCACGAGGCTTCATTTCGAAAAAGAAATACATTCTGATGATGACGGTCGTTGCAGAAGCTCATGTTGCCGCGTGCGTCATGCACCACACGCACGTTGATGTGCACTGCAGACCCCCACATGACGAGCCGGCCACTTTATGTACAGAGGAAACCCTGATGCAGTTTAGAAGTCTCACAAGATCTTTAGATTTCGTGCCGCAGTCATGTCTGAATAGCATCGGAGAACTTATAAATGGCATACGTATCGTTGCTCAATCGTCTCTGCGTCATCAAAACAGTCTGTTTGTGGCGCCGCTCGTGCCTAAGCTATTCCCTATTGAGTCTCAGCGTTTGGTGAGAGCTGAGAGAAAGTTCACGTACTGGGTAATCCCGATACTGGCGTGAGTTTTGATCCAACAATTGATTACCGGTGACTCCCACTGGATTCCTGTGGACTCCCATCTCTGCCAGTAACTTGGACCCCTGTCGCTCAGGGCCCTGCCTTCATTACTGCCAGTCCGGATCCTACGTTACCTCCCTATACTCTACTACAACGAAAGATCCTTATCGGCCTCTGGCACTCATCACCAGGATTTACGAGGGGTCTCAAACTCCCGTAACTTGTAATTAATAAATTACGAACTTAATTAAGAAGTAGCCCTTCCCTGGAGACTGTTTATTCTCCTCTCATTAACAATTTATTCACTGGTTAAGAAAAAAACAGGTCGGCCGCCACTCCCCGAAGCCTTGTGAGAGGTAGTTATTACGTCAAAGAGAAGTGTTGACCAAGATTGCCAGGTGGGCGGCAACCAGGCTTCGAGATGTGGTTCATGAACCCTTGTCACGTTCACTCAGGTGGCAATGGAGGTCACAGTGTGGGAGGTTTAACTGCCTTTCCCTCCGACCAGCTGCTCAAGAAACTGTAATATTTCTTGCTTTATGACAAATATGTCCCACAGACTTACTCTTAGTGGACGAGAAATGGATGAGTCTGGATGTACTGCCTCCACAATAATTCTGAAGTATCATTAATTCAAAGACAACGTCATGGAATTCAAAGGTGAATTTCCTTGCTTTAAATCTCAGAAACTTCCGAACTTTAAGCATCAACTAGAAAACTGATAACATCATAGCGGAGTAGATTAAGAATAGAAGGAAGCGAGTGTGAATGACAATAAACAGAGGTGTAACTCCACCACGACGCGGTGGCGGTAGTACATCCATCACTTCGTCTAGGCATCGAAGTACACGTCCTCCCCTGCATCTAGTGCCAGTCGAAGTCACAATGGAGCATCAGCGTTGTTCATCCAGACAAGGAGGTTCGTAAGTTAGCAATGACATTGAGGAGCTGCTGATCAAGATATAATTCTCAACTTATCGACCGTCGTCTTCCTCCAAGAGAACATATATGCTCCTGGGGAAGAAGACATGTCAAAACGCAGAGTATCAAATCCTGATACACAGCTACTCTCGTCTCACTGATACCTTGCTGCCTATCATGACATCCCGAAGCTCTTCACGGGTCCCCTACTCGTTATCTTCGTAGCGAAATCCCTCTCACACATCACGTAATTACAGTCATTCAGGTTTTTATGATATAAAATTTGCAGGAAGCGTCGGGATTTTATCTATTCTCGACTCTTATAGACTTTGGTTCTAAATCCGAGGTTTAATGTTCAGGAAATTTCCGCTCAGATACCGTAAGAAATGTGTAATTACGGCCACTCATTAGCTGCCCTGATTACGATGCAGTTGAGGAAAGAGGACACAGATCACACAACGAAAACTGTATCGGTCATGCAACAGACGACGAGGATTTCTGCTTTTATGGGGAACAATTAAAACACACGTCCGTGGTAGGAAATCCCATGGTAATCGCAATAACGTTTGCTTTTGGTTCACTGTGTAAAAAATGATACACATCAAGAATGCATCTGTTCTAGACATTCCGTACTGTTTACATGTCTTGTTGTTTTGAATAAATCCCTCAAGGCAGCAGATCATTGCGGCTGTGTTTGATTTGCGCTCAAAATACCGATTTACAAAACATCTTTCAATTCCTTATCCAAACCTAAGCTATCATGATATAATCTTTCAATATGGCATTACCACAGAAGAATCCTCTTTCGCTTATACAGCCGAGTGATGTCTATAGGTTGTGGTACCCTGTTCACTAGTTTATACAGCTTCTGTGTATATAGTTATAGTCGTGAAGGAAACCAAACCACTGTAGTGATTTCTCGTAGGAATGTGTGTGTGTGTGTGTGTATGTCTGTCCACACAATCAATATTCTTCATGCTTGGGTTCGAGTGAATTTGAAAACGGAGGACATCCAGGTACTCCTTGCCTTAACCTCACAATACTTGAAGTTCCCTTTCGATGAACCGTAAGAAAAAAAAAAAAAAAATACGCCACTTCCATTCTTCATGTATTAAAAGCATTAGGGATAATGATGAAAGTAATCACGTTCAGATTTTCCAGGGTCCAGGTGGGAGAAGCGCAACCATCTCAGGCCTCATTATCACCCTCTTCATCGCTACCTTCCCTTACCCTTCCATCCACCTTAATTACTAATCTCAGCCTCCACCATCTGCTCCAAGGTTCATGGGCATTTCCTGCTGATGAAAAAGGGAAGTGGGGTCCTAACCCACGACTCTCTGGCCACACTACCCGTGATGAATTGGTCACACACCTTCAGAGTATCAAAGGATTTTATGGTCACACTGCCGATGATCAATCAATGGCCACACACACCTTTAAAACATCAGTGGTTCTCGTGGCCACAGTAATAATGATCAATCAATAGCCACACACACCTTCAAAATATCAGTGGTTCTCGTGGCCACATTGCTGATGATCAATCATTGGCCACACATACCTTCAAAACATCAGTGGTTCTCGTGGCCACACTACTAATGATCAATCAAAAGCCACACACACCTTCAAAACATCAGTGGTTCTCGTGGCCACATTGCTGATGTTCAATCAATGGCCACACACACTTTCAAAACATCAGTGGTTCTCGTGGCCACACTACTAAAGATAAATCAATGGCCACACACACCTTCAAAACATCAGTGGTTCTCGAGGCCACACTACTAATTATCAATCAATAGCCACACACACCTTCAAAACATCAGTGATTCTTGTGGCCACATTGCTGATGATCAATCAATGGCCACACACACTTTCAAGACATCAGTGGTTCTCGTGGCCACACTACTAATGATCAATCAATAGCCACACACACCTTCAAAACATCAGTGGTTCTCGTCGCCGCACTACTAATGATCAATCAATAGCCACACACACCTTCAAAACATCAGTGGTTCTCGTCGCCACACTACTAATGATCAATCAATAGCCACACACACCTTCAAAACATCAGTGGTTCTCGTGGCCACACTAATAATGATCAATCAATAGCCACACATACCTTCAAAACATCAGTGGTTCTTGTGGCCACACTATCAATGATCAATCAATAGCCACACACACCTTCAAAACATCAGTGGTTCTCGTGGCCACACTAAAAATGATCAATCAATAGCCACACACACCTTCAAAACATCAGTGGTTCTTGTGGCCACACTATTAATGATCAATCAATAGCCATACACACCTTCAAAACATCAGTGGTTCTCGAGGCCACAGTAATAATGATCAATCAATAGCCACACACACCTTCAAAACATCAGTGGTTCTCGTGGCCACCCTACTAATGATCAATCAATAGCCATACACACCTTCAAAACATCAGTGGTTCTCGTGGCCACATTGCTGATGATCAATCAATGGCCACACACACCTTCAAAACATCAGTGGTTCTCGTGGCCGCACTATTAATGATCAATCAATAGCCACACACACCTTCAAAACATCAGTGGTTCTCGTGGCCACATTGCTGATGATCAATCAATGGCCACACACACCTTCAGAATATCGACTTCCCTAATTATAAATAATTTATCGACAGACTTTCACCGTGAAAGATTAATCTTTTATGGAACAACTGATAGAGGATGCCGGAAATATTAAGCTTATCATCTTCCGACATTTTTTGGTTATTGGGTTTACGCTGCACCGACAAAGTAAACAAATCCAAGACTATGACGTAGAGCTTCCAGACCCGCTCTCCTGGAAAACATGTTATTGTTGATTTGAGATTCCTGGAACACAGAAGTTATGACTATTGATGAGACGTTGCAAGTTCCCCGAATGCCATTGTTACTTTTAATATTATGGCTGTCTTGGGATTTATATAAGTCCTCAATTTATAAGCCAGAACATATAATGGTCCAGTACTCACCTACGCAGTCTATTCTGTGTGTGTGTGTGTGAGTGTGTGGTGTGTGTGTGTGAGTGTGTGGTGTGTGTGAGCGTGTGTGTGTGGTGTGTGTGAGTGTGTGGTGTGTGTGGGTGTGTGGTGTGTGTGTGTAGTGTGTGTGTGTGTAGTGTGTGTGTGTGTAGTGTGTGTGTGTGTGTGTGTGTGTGTGTGTGTGTGTGTGTGTGTGTGTGTGTGTGTGTGTGTGTGTGGTGTGTGTGTGTGTGTGGTGTGTGTGAGTGTGTGGTGTGTGTGTGTGTTTAGTGTGTGGTGTGTGTGTGTGTGGTGTGTGTGTGTGTAGTGTGTGTGTGTGTGTATGTAGTGTGTGTGTGTGTGTGTGGTGTGTGTGTGTGTTTTTGTGTGGTGAGTGTGTTTAAGTATTAGGTCCATTTTTGTAACGTCTGAAGACAAATGACGAAAACGAGAGAAAATAATCAAGGACTGAAAGGTTTTTCTAACTCTCCCACAAGTAGAGTTCTAAGCTGAACTCTTAAAGTCAGAGTTTGAACCCTTGATACCTAGGTAATCCTTGTTCGCCTCCAGTCACAAAGTTCCTTGCAGTCTAACAACCTAAGGCAACGAGACGAACGCTGCTAACGTACCTCAAAATTTTGATACTGATTTAACTCCCTAAGTCTAAGCAAATCAGTTGCTATTCGATGATCATATAGTTCTGCTGGTAGGTTCGAGTGTGCAATTGCACAAGCTGGTGTCCGAGCTCGGGAAAGTGTGTGAAAGAAGAGCTTTAGGATTGAATGTGGAAAAAGTAAGGTTATCAGGTTTATCAGGGTAGTGAGACAGGCCTGTTGGAGTGGGAGTCTAAATGGAGAGAACCCTGGAAGAAGTGGAGTATTTTTGGTTCCTGGGAGTGCACATGGTAGCGGAGGGAAACAAGGAAGCTGAACTAAGCAACAGGTAGGGTAACGACACTGAGGTCCTGAGTGCACTGAGGAGCGTGTGGAGAGGTCACTTTCGAAGGGCAAAGATGGGCATGTATGATGGTGTAGCAGTCCCGATGGAGTTGTATGGATGCGACGTGTGGGCCGCAGATAATGAAGAGCGGAAAAGGGTGTATCTGTTGGAAATGAAATGTTTAAGGACGCTATATGTCGTGTGGAGGGTTGATCAAATATGGAATGATAAAGTAAGAGAGATGTGGCAGCAAGAAGAATATGTATGAACAAGCTGAAGAGGTTGTGATGCAAGAGTTTGGACATATGGAGAGGATGAGTGAGGAGAGGTTGATGAAGAGGGTATGCACGTCGGAAGTGGAGGGAACAAGGAGGAGAGGTAAACCAAGGACGAGATGGGAGTATGCGCAATGCTGCTTTAAGTATCTGCGGCCTGAACATGCAAAAGGGTGCGAGTCGTCCACGGAACTGAGCAAAGTGGAGCGATCTGGTATACCGAGGGAGACGTGCTGTCAGTGGGTCGAACCAGAGCATATGAAGCGGTCAAGGAAAACCATGGGAAGGTCGGGCATGGCTGTAGATAGGATTCTAAGAATATACTGATAATCACAAGGAAGAAAGGAAACATAAATATCCTAATCCACTTCTTCACGGAAGGACAGACAATAAGAATAATTCAGCTTTCTCAGCAAAACATACTTCTCTAACATTTCATGTCTGCATCTACGTAAGTGTAGGACGGCCCCCTCTCCTAGTATGTAATGTGAAGGACAGAATGACAACATTTCAAGACACCTGTGGAGGTCTTAGATGTAGCCTTTCAGAAATAGCTGGATAGTGTGGATACAGAATGAAGAGGCGAAGACTTTGATAAGATATAGTTAACACTAATATGGCCTAACAAAGATGGTGAAGGTGATGATTATATACCATTATATATATATATATATATATATATATATATATATGGATGGGGTTGTTAGGGAGGTAAATGCAAGAGTTTTCGAAAGAGGGGCAAGTGTGAAGTCTGTTGGGGATGAGAGAGCTTGGGAATGAGTCAGTTGTTGTTCGCTGATGATACAGCGCTGGTGGCTGATTCATGTGAGAAACTGCAGAAGCTGGTGACTGAGTTTGGTAAAGTGTATGAAAGAAGAAAGTCAAGAGTAAATGTGAATAAGAGCAAGGTAATTAGGTACAGTAGGGTTGAGGGTCAAGTCAACTGGGAGGTAAGTTTGAATGGAGAAAAACTGGAGGAAGTAAAGTCTTTTAGATATCTGGGAGTGGATCTGGCAGCGGATGGAACCATGGAAGCGGAAGTAGATCATAGGGTGGGGGAGGGGGCGAAAATCCTGGGAGCCTTGAAGAATGTGTGGAAGTCGAGAACATTATCTCGGAAAGCAAAAATGGGTATGTTTGAAGGAATAGTGGTTCCAACAATGTTGTGTGGTTGCGAGGCATTGGCTATGGATAGAGTTGTGCGCAGGAGGATGGATGTGCTGGAAATGAGATGTTTGAGGACAACGTGTGGTGTGAGGTGGTTTGATCGAGTAAGTAAGGTAAGGGTAAGAGAGATGTGCGGAAATAAAAAGAGCGTGGTTGAGAGAGCAGAAGAGGGTGTTTTGAAATGGTTTGGGCACATGGAGAGAATGAGTGAGGAAAGATTGACCAAGAGGATATATGTATCGGAGGTGGAGGGAACGAGGAGAAGTGGGAGACCAAATTGGAGGTGGAAAGATGGAGTGAAAAAGATTTTGTGTGATCGGGGCCTGAACATGCAGCAGGGTGAAAGGAGGGCAAGGAATAGAGTGAATTGGATCGATGTGGTATACCGGGGTTGACGTGCTGTCAGTGGATTGAATCAGGGCCTGTGAAGCGTCTGGGGTAAACCATGGAAAGCTGTGTAGGTATGTGTATTTGCGTGTGTGGACGTATGTATATACATGTGTATGGGGGTGGGTTGGGCCATTTCTTTCGTCTGTTTCCTTGCGCTACCTCGCAAACGCGGGAGACAGCGACAAAGCAAAAAAGAAAAAAAAAAAAATATATATATATATATATATATATATATATATATATATATATATATATATATAGGTCAACCGTCACTATAGGATGCTCATCTCCCAAGAGTTATACAGCAAAAATATAGCCATCCAAACACAGTGTGAAATATGACATCAGTATGACTACCAGTCACTACAAGGGGAGCGTAACATGAGATCTGAGTGGTGTAACAGCGTTCCTGACCGTGACGCATTCACGGGCCGCCCCGGGTCGAGCGCATAGGTTCGAATCCTGGTGGCGGCGGTCGGTCCACAGTCAATCCACTAGTTCATCCACCCCTAAGGGTTGGTCGATAAAATGGGTACCTGACTTAGGCTAGGATATATACATCGCTAATGGGATGGCATTGATTAGGGCCTCGGCTGCCCGTGCCATCTCAGCTAACGTAAACAAAAATACAGTACGTCTCCCCACTATACTGGTTAGCCAGGTGTGGCGATCATCCCTCACCAGCTTGGCCCAATATAATCCATTCGTCTAAACCTTCGTCACCAGACATGTCAATAAGGAGGTGATTCCTCACGTGAGTCTCCCTCACCGAGGGAGGAGATCGGATCATTTTGCTCCTCGCGTGCGAAAACCATCGTCAGGGACCGCACCAATGAAGCCATGAATCATGTCTCTCTCTCTCTCTCCATCATGAGCTGAGGTAATGAACCAACCATGAATCATGCAAGGGACACCTCCCTCACCTCTAGGGTTGATGAAGCATTATCTTCCGAACGAGATAATGATTTCTGGTTCAGTTTTCTGCAACGTGAACCTCATAATCTAACGCAAGAAACGGAAGCCAATCGTTCTGGTTTTCTTTATCAGTTCACAAATGTTATAATGGCAAGTCTACCTGCTACGCTACCACGCTGGAAACTTCAGGTGAATATTTCATAAGCCACTGAGCTGCCTTGGGGCTATAAACGCTCCACGGAATATGGTAATGCAAACCTGAGTTTTCCAAGATCAAAGAATCTCATCTTTTTTTTTAAAGGCGTAGATCAGTAACGGCAGGTCCATCTACTTTTAACATGTACACTTTTAAGTTTTCTCATCATAATGCATGAAAGAGTGACTGATAGACAAAGGCAGAATCAATATCATCTTTGCGATTCCTTTTTTACAGAGATGATCCCTCCCTGAATTTGCTTGTAACTGTGTTGGAGGGCAAAAAAAAAAAAAAAAAAAACGACTTAACAATAGGATCCGGATGCTCTTATGTCTTAAATCAAGATTATTTCTTGACGATACAGGTTTCAATGCTTTTCAGGGTCAAGAGGAAATAACAAAGTGATTAATGTATACGAAAGCGTCACGAAAAGTTATCATCATAATGATGATGCATATCGTGAAGAAATATATATCTATATACGGTGTGATCTTTTTGAAAAGAAATCAAGGCATATATGATTTTTTTTCGTATATATTCGCCATTTCCCGCGTTAGCAAGGTAGCGTCAAGAACAGATAACTGAGCCCCGGAGGGAAAATCCTCACTCCTTCTCTGTTCCTTCTTTTGGGAAAGCTAAATCAGGAGGGGAGGATTTCCAGCCCCCCGCTCCCTCCCCTTTTACTCGCCTTCTACGACACGCAGGGAATACGTGGTAAGTATTCTTTCTCCCCTATCCCTAGGCTTATATGATAGGATGGTAAATAGAATGTATATGATAATGATAGTATATATGAAGAAATAGTGTATTATGATGGTGTATATATGATGACGCGTATGATATAATGAGGTATATCAAATAATGTTAATAATGGTAGTGTATATGACGATGGCCGTAGATAATGTGATGGCTATATGATATTCATATATGATACGGTAATCGCTCATGATATAATACAACTAATATCTTTTTACCTAATTAAAAACAACCCGAGAACTCATGGAACACGACAGGAAGGGATCAGCTGCCTGGGAGACTTTGCTGCATGACTGGCAACTCACAGAAGACAAAAACCAGGAAGGGTTCACATGACAGACGAGATAAGAACGAAGGAGAACAGATATCGGAAGGATATCATAATAAACAAACATGTTAGAAATCATTTTCTTCAAACCTTTACGACTTGGAGTCTTTTTATATACTAAAAAGTATAAATATTTTTCTCTCAATGTACCAAACAACTCCTGACACAACTGATACCAAACCTTTCGTGTGTCTGTCCGTGTGTGAGAGATGTCGAAAAACGAACGGCTTGTATAACGCAGATGGCAATGTTTCTATTCATTCTAAGAGACACGAGCGACACGAGAAAAGTTAGTTCCTCTTTCCTAACTTTTGATGGAGGATACAGACCCACCGGACATTGTGCTGTTGAAACAGTAATGGACAAACATACCGTAAAACTGAGGCAGCTTGTACTCGTTCCTAAACATCAGACGATTGTCGGAGAAATGATATTATGGATGGTGTTCGATGGTGTTCGAAAGACCATTATGGTCTGTTGGGGAAAATACCCGTGATCATCATCAAGCAGTGAGCTGGGTGTGAGTGAGTGAGTTCCACATCCTACGCCACACCAGTAACTGGCGGTGTGTGCGTGGCTACATGTGGGCCTCGACACCCGCTACCATTACGGTCGGATATCTCAACAGTGTGGCTACTGATGACTGTCTCTCTCCCGCTGCGACACAGTCAACCTCATGAAGTAACTGTAAAACGGTTGGGTTAACGTGACTCTGGCTGGCCCGTTCCTTGTAGAACACATCAGTAATAGCAACGGTAGGAGAACTCCACAGCCGTGGAACAGGGCAAATGCTGCGTCTATGTTTTAAGATAAGCGACTGGGAAACTGCAGTGCACTACAGACAGGTCTAGCTTAACAAGTTTGGTTTGTAAAACATCGGAAAAGATAATCAGAAGGCAAGTGAATGAATAGGTTGAAAAAGAGGAACTTTCTAACGAGTGCCAACTCGATGTTATCACAACTATTCTGCGAATTCTCTTGTAGCAGAAATATTCCTGCCAATGTTACTGCAAACAGCATTCCCATTTTTCTCTCATTCATTGCAGCTGACGCCGGGCAGATCCCAGTTTTCATACAACTTCGCTGTTTTCATAATCTCCTCTTCTAGGCTTCTAAAATAAAAACGCTTTGTTAGCTTTGACATCAAACTTTTAACTCTTTGGGTATAGTCAGTAAACTTCTCCATCCTCTGACTTCTCTGTATTACGTCATTTCAAACTACAGTACAAAATTCAGCTGTGATAAAATGTAAGTGAGAAAAGTAGGACAGATGTAATAATATACGTTGACCTAAATCCAAGTAAGCATTGCACAGAAATGGCAAAAGAGGGAGGCAAAACTCTCGCCTCACAGTTTTTCTCTCTACCTTCCCCAGCATAGATCCCGTAGGTGATAATGCGTCTTGTATACTCGCTTCCTCAGCCGGCCTGGAACCGAGGTTCGAAGCTTCGATCATTTCGGTGCTTCAGTGGCCAGGCGTAGTGCATATAAACACCTCCTCCATCGTATGATCCGTCTCCCTACATGGCCCTTCCTTCTCTCGACCGTGACCCTTTACTCTGACCCATCCTATACAGAGGCCCAACCTATCTTTTTTTTTTTTTTTCTACAGCCCCCCCACCATCCTGCAAGTCCATCTCCTTCCACGAACCCCAATCTTTACACTGCCCTTTCCCGCCTACTCATCCCCAAACCTTTAACTCCGAGCACGACCCTCCCCTTCCCAGGACCCCCGTTTGGTGTTTGACTATGGTGTGTCGCACACACTCCACACACACACACACACACACACACACGCACACACACACACACACACACACACACACACACACACACACACATACACACACATATTGACTAAAAGCATTTTTTTTCTCCCCGAGAAATAGTGCACGGGAAAAGTGTTCGAATCGTGTTCTTTCTTTAGTCATGCCCAACATTTCTATCAAATTCAAATCTACTTTTCCTTAGAAAGAAAGAGAGAGAGAGAGAGAGAGAGAGAGAGAGAGAGAGAGAGAGAGAGAGAGAGAGAGAGAGAGTCCTCCACAGTCTAAATGCAGTTTCTTTATCCCTCTCCACAACACACACACACACACACACACACACACACACACCAGTGTAAAAATACCTTCCCGTACAATACAAACACACCCTTACCCACGTTAGCCATAACCATATTCCATTCATTCCAGTCAAAGCACACCACTCCGTCCACATAATCTGCTGATCCTCATCCGCAAACGCTGTCTCATCCCAAAAAGTATTTCTTCGTCATCTTTATAGAATTTTCCACGAGATAAACTCAGCCACACGCGTACATCCTCCGTAAAATTTCCTCTTCATCCCTTCCTTTGCTCCTCCTCCTCCTCCTCCTCCTTCCTCCACCAGCGGTGGCTTTGAGACCCCCACAGGCACTAGCCAGCCGGCCAGATATACCTCCCTGCAATATTTATCCAGCCACGTCCTCAGTGGCGGAGGGAACACCTTCCACCCAGTCCCTTGGCAGACAACCTTCAAAACATGACTCGCAAGGCATCCGCATACGTTGCATATTATCCATTTCTCGACACGACATAATTGTCTTAATTATAAATACCACTGTGATGCTCAAGTGCATATTTACTGTTGAAAGTCTCGCATGCACGTATTCTGGCGTTCGGTGAGAGAAACACACAGACAGACAGGAACGAGAAAAAAAAATCTAAAGCTAACAATATAGAAATAAAGACTGAATACAAAAGTGGATCAAATAATGAATGTGATGTGAATGTGAGAGAGAAGGTTTCCACAACAAACTCGGTCATAAAAGTATGAATATAAAAAAAATACGCAATAATGACAAGTAACAACATACACACACACACACACACACACACACACACACACACACACACACACACACACACACATTACAAGTGAGCAAAACTTTAATATACATACAATACTCACGAGGCAAGCTCACACAAACACTTAAATTAATGAATATGTCATATATACATTAATAATGTATATGTAAAGTAGGATGAAGACAATAAACTCTGAAACATAACAGAAGAAAATGTGAGATAATACTGTATATATATAAGGAAAGCGACACGAATATTACTGAAGTACTACCAATTTGTTTTGGAGACGATGTGATATTACGTACTTTATAGATGCCGTAATGACAGAGGAAACAGTTGTTGCAGTCATCAAAGGTTATAATTCGGACAGTTACTTAGGAGATATAGTCCCAGTAATCATGTGAGTTTATGGCTTTGATAATCATGTAGGGAATAACTGTGTCACATACACAGAGAGCACAGCTGTGACACTTACACAGTTAACATCGGTATGGCTGCCACACGGTATAGCTGTAATGATTACATGTCTTGTAGCTGTGACACTTACTAATAGTAGGGTCGTAGTAACTACGGCAGAGAATGGCTATGGCGATTACATGTGGATGAGCTGTGACAGATACGAGGGCATGTATATATATGAGAACCAAATGCTGTATAACTGTGATAGTAACGTAGAAGTTAGTTGTAAGAGTTTATATATATATATATATATATATATATATATATATATATATATATATATATATATATATATATATATATATTCTTTCAAACTATTCGCCATTTCCCGCGTTAGCAAGGTAGCGTTAAGAACAGAGGACTGGGCCTCTGAGGGAATATCCTCACCTGGCCCCAATCTCTGTTCCTTCTTTTGGAGAATTAAAAAAAAAACAAGAGGAGATTTCCAGCCCCCCGCTCCCTCCCCTTTTAGTCGCCTTCTACGACACGCACGGAATACGTGGGAAGTATTCTTTCTCCCCTATCCCCAGGGATAATATATATATATATATATATATATATATATATATATATATATATATATATATATTTATATAATCTGTTATTGAATAATCTAATAATCGTTAGATGAAGTACAATGATCCTCTGTGATCTCATCATCTCACTCTCATGTTCTTTCAATTCCTTCCCCTGAAACATTGAACTCCACAAAACCTCTCAAGTGTCTCCTCTGCTCGTAATCATCGACCAAATGTACACTATCTATCCTACCACTCAACTGAAACTTTTTTTTTCGCAAAGTTCAAGTACGACACAACAAAAAACATTTAGTTTATTCTATTTTCTTCTATCTTCTCCCGAGCGGGGGGGAAAAAAAGAGGGATTATGACGTCGTTCTAAAGAAGGAAGCCACTTCACTGCCACATGCGAGTCTGGCATCAGTGAACGTTGGGGGAAAAAAAAAATGTCATCTTGCAGTACAAGTTGGCTCAGGGATACATAAGGTCCACTCACTCGGGAGTGCGAGGGCAGCTGCTTTCCCCGCTGGAACTTACTCACTCTCCCTCTCTTTTACCCCTTCCTCACCACACATCACCACACCCACGACTCCTACCCGACACCACACGACGTCGTCCGAGCGTTCTTCATCATGCGCGTCCTCCGCTCCCAACAATTCCTCCCCCACCAGCCAGTGGATGGAGGTGCTGGCTTATGCATGACCCAAGACTATGGCGGGTGTTCCTGGCGCATCATGGCCTCCTTTATGTTGTTCTCGTGGAGACGTGACGTCTTCGCTGTTCACCTTATTCATGGAAGGATGTCTCGCTGGAGGTACTGCTTCCCCACGGGGCTCCCCCGCGACAGTATACAAGGATGGACGCAGGATCTATAAAAGTTAGCCCCTATGTAAGGGGTGTATGAAGATCAGTTTGGCGTGACACACGCGCGCGCGCGCGCGCACACACACACACACACACACACACACACACACACACACTTTCCGCTCCATCTGATCCACTATGCAATCTCCATCTATAGAGATAAGGAATTAGGTAAATATTATCATCTTCATGCAGATAACTTCGTCATGTACCATCTGGGCTTCCGTTATTTGGCCAACCTCTGAATAGCCATGTTCCCACAACCCCTTTCTTCCCTAGACTGACCTTTTGTTATCTTACAGTGAGACAGACCCATTCCATTTTCGCAGGAGGAAAAAAGTGTTTCAAAACAAAGCGAGAACCGCCATCACATTCAGAAAAATGGACGTCGTTAATGACTTACAACTTGATTTCGGAAGAGTTACAAAGCCGCTGTATTCCCTCTGCCAGAAATGATAAAAAAAGTGAATGAAGGAAACAGGAAGATGTCCTTTAAAAAGACAACGGTCACGTAAGAGGAGTTATGACAGAGCATCTACTGGGGAAGTATCAGTCATGGATGTGGGAGGAGGCTGTCGTACTCCAGGGATTCATCGAACGGACGGTGATACTCCGGAGCGATGACCAGTTATGTGGGAGAAGGACGAGCCGTTCTAATGATCAGGGGAGGAGGTGAAACCCAGGGGACACGAGTGTGTGGCGGGAGGGTGGTGCCCTTACAGTCGTGATAAATAAGCAACATTATGACCGGGTTCGGGCAGTCTAATGTGTGAGGTTTTCTATACAGACGCCATAGAGAATAAATCCATAACAAATTGTACCTAAACTTCGATCATTATGATACACTAGCGTACTACACAGTGGACACGAGAATACAAGATCCATCTACGGTATAGCGAGGGTGTAGGCCTAATTCCCTATAAAAAACGGCAACGATATGACACCGATAAAAAAGAAAACGCAGAGACAGGTCATTCTAATCTATTTAGATTTATCGAGAAATGTAGCGACTGCGTTAGCCATAGTTATTCTCCCTTCCCTGACTACATCAAGTAGGAGTATATCTACCCGAAGGCGTCGTCGCAACTACGCACTGACGCCACCACTGACGCTACAATTCTATATCAAGTAAATACAAGCGAACGTCCACACGTAAGCGATGCTCTTGTTTGCGACACCGACTCAGTGGATCAGTTCAGAGACCGTCATTATCTGGACAAGGTCTTAAGGTTTTTTTATACAGTTCCAAACGTCTTTAAAGCTAAGAGGTTTGGAAGTCGACCGAGCGTACAGCGGGCGGCCACGGTCAGCTGTGGTCAAGCTGGACCGCTGTTATCAGACTAGAAAATTAACCTGCCACAATATCTGATGTATGCGAGTGACGTATCAAATTGGATAGCTACCTGGTCTGTCAGGGGTTTTCTCATTTTTTTTTCCACCTAGGAGAAACGGTTCCTCTCAATAGATCTGAATGTTCGTAAATACATTCATTCGAAATTTGCAAGCATGGAAAAGCCTATATTGAGTGAAATAAAAATCTTAATATCTTTGCGCTGTCTGTCTGTGTTTAGTTTAAGAAGGTTTTAACGCAGTTTGCCCATAGGAAAGTTGAAATGATATTTCTTGTCTTGCTTCCTCTTTCTTATTCTTCCTTTGCAAAAATCATAATTTCTCACCATGATCTTTTTTATCTAATTCCTCTGCGGATACACTGGAAATCTGGCAGGCGTGGACTTAAATGATAGATACGCCCTTCCCTTCCTCCCACAAAAAAGGAAAAAATACAGTAATTCAAAAGGATCTCAAGTCAGTAATTATGACCTGGGTTATGAAAACCGATAGAGGACATTTACATAGAACTCGAAAGTCTTTATCTGTTGTCTCGAACGAGTCCTTAAGAGTTGTTGGTATATGTACAAGTATTCAAGGAATACAGAGGAATACAAAGAGCAACAAGCCAATGGGTCCTTTCGAGGATGTATGTGATCGTGGAAGAGAACAGAGAGTTTGTGATGAGTACTATAAGAGAGAAAAGCGTACTGATGATTATCGGTAAATTTACATGTAATTAAGCGTAAATATCAATCGTGGTTATGAAGCAAACTACCAATTAAGTCTTTACTGAACGTAATACAGTATTACTTTGCAAGTGTAAATGGTAAATCATTCCATCTATAAACAAGACTATGTAAAACTATGTAAAACTCTACGAATACGCGACTTTCCTCCACCAATCGTTGTGAATCCTCGAGCTGAAATCCCATATGCAAGGGATTTCAACCGACATCATAAAGGATTGACTTAAGTCTCATTCGGGATGATACTGGTGGAGGTTACGCCTTTTCCTCTTCTCTAATTAACGACCCGAACTGGGTGATGAAGCATCCAACACAGAGTTCTCAACCGTCACGACCATATTCACTATACTCGACCTCCCCCCCTCTGGTTCTCATCACATATTCCTCTCGCTAGAGTTACGCTAATTCTGCCCCCTCCCCCCCTCGCCCCTTTTGGAATCTCCGACCACAATGGTACTTCCATCACTTCTAACTGGGCACGCCCACCCTCTATTCTCCCCTCGAAAACGCCAACTTGGCTACTTTGGGAGAACTCTGTGGTCGTCCCTGGCTGGCTTCTTTTACAGTCATTCCCTGGGAGACCTCGTCCTGTGCTGGACACTTAGCCCAAGTTATCTTCGGTGGCATAAAGTCCTCTCTCTCTCTCCTCCCCTCTAGCCATGGTTTAATAGCTCCTGCTCTGATCCCTGACGCATTAGGGACAGCGAACCGGGCCATTCCCGCTCGATACTACTGTAAAGCTCTTCGTAAAGTCAAGCACACCTTTATGAAAACAAAGTGTGCTAATGTGATTTCCTGTGAAAAATCTATTGACCTCAACCAAAATCATCGATTTCATTTTCAACTTCTTATACTGTTCTCAAGTAAAACCTATGACACTTGTAATTACCTTCATTTCGCTTAATCCTGGAAGTATGACTATTATGGTATTTCCTTACTATTATCATCAATTCCAATTATTTCTTAACATTATCAATGCTATTGTTGATGAGACTAATCATTACAATTACAGATATTATCACTACTATTATCATAATCATCATTATTACAATTATCAATATTAATTATCAGTTCATCACCTTAAATTTCATCATGAGTACATCAAACTTCTCATCCTCCAACAGAGTCACCACCATCAGCGGTATCTCACCACTACGATCACCAACATGAATGCAGCCGCGCCAACATAACCCCATCACCACAACCAACACAGCTCTCACGAGAGCTTGTAGCTACGTCTGCTGCTGTCATCACCAAGGCCACAGCTACCACCAACACCACTATCATTATCACCACAATCATAAACATTATCACCACTACACATAAGATCATTAATACCAACACTATAGTCATGAAGATCACCATGGCAAAACACCACACTCATGCCACAGTCACCTGTATTTAAGACACCACTGCATCAAGAGCGACCAGCATCCCACTGTAACTCCCATCAACACCAACTACCAGCACCCCCACTGTAACTCCCATCACTACCAGCTACCACCATCTCCACTGTAACTCCCATCAACACTACCAGCACCCCCACTGTAACTCCCATCAACACCAACTACTAGCATCACCACTGTAACTCCCATCACTACCAACTACCACCATCTCCACTGTAACTCCCATCACTACCAACTACCACCATCTCCACTGTAACTCCCATCACTACCAACTACCAGCACCCCCACTGTAACTCCCATCAACACCAACTACTAGCATCACCACTGTAACTCCCATCACTACCAGCTACCACCATCTCCACTGTAACTCCCATCAAGACCAACTACCAGCACCCCCACTGTAACTCCCATCAACACCAACTACTAGCATCACCACTGTAACTCCCATCACTACCAACTACCACCATCTCCACTGTAACTCCCATCACTACCAACTACCACCATCTCCACTGTAACTCCCATCACTACCAACTACCACCATCTCCACTGTAACTCCCATCACTACCACCATCTCCACTGTAACTCCCATCATTACCAGCTACTAGCATCACCACTGTAACTCCCATTGCCAACATCCCGCTTGAATAACCCTTGGAATAACACTTACCCGTCATTTTCCCACACCACCACCACAATTACCAGCACCAGCAGTGCCACCACAATCACCACCATCAACATCAGCCCTGCCACCACCACAATCCTCATCGCCACAAGACGACCACTAACACCACCATCACAATCCCTACCGCCTCCAGCAAGGCCTCACCACCACCACCACCACCACAGCAGCTCTGCCCTAAGATAGGTCCGCGATCCCGGAGATCCACCACACATGGGACCTACTAAACACCGTACCAAAATAATTAACTGGCACAAACAAGGATTAGTTCGGAGGGCGTATCCCGGCGCTAAGCCAACAGCCCAAAACACATTCTCGGCAGGGTATGGTCCAGTGCGACTCAAACTACATCATTAAGGCCAGACGACCCGAGGCACAGCCCTAGAGATAACTGACAACAAGGCCGTTCCCTCCGCAAGAAATTTGCATACATGAATATTCTACAGCAGACCTCAACTAAGTTCGTGTGTAAATAGCGAGAGCCGAGGGGAAAACTTGGGTTTATGAGGGAACGCTCTTAAATCTTATTGTCAGGGAATGGCTTACTGGCGAATCCATATCTTAATAACAAGGAACCATTAGAGCATCCTAGAGTAATCCTATCATATTATCATCATATATTCTTTTTCTTTTGAGTGAACTTAAGAATTACATTATACGTAGGGAAAGACACGGGCTGGGATTGAAATCATTCCATTGAAAAACAAAGAGAAACTTTCTACAGCTGTCCTAAACGAATTTACCATAAGGATTTATCGTAAACTTCAAAGGTAAAATACCGGAGGCAGAACTTGTGTGGCGGCCCAGCAGGACGCGAGATGAAATCCCACAGCATTTGTCGAGTGGTAATTCCACTGTTGGACAGCCACGGTGAGGGCAGCCCAAACAACAACAGCTCACTCCCGGTACTGATCAATTAGTCTGGGGTAAGATTTGGATGGCTAGGTTGTAGGTTACCTTCACAAACACCACACTTGCCTTTTTTCTTCTTATTTTAGGCACTGAGGGCCAACATGAGGATCAGGACTGCTCGGAAACGATATTCAATAATGCGTCAACCAATATTCCATTCAAAAAGAACGTTAGAAGAAAGGAACTGCAGTAGAGTCATACAAGAGAAATGCTAAAGATTTTGCTGCAATGAGGAGAGAGAGAGAGAGAGAGAGAGAGAGAGAGAGAGAGAGAGAGAGAGAGAGAGAGAGAGAGAGAGAGGATCCGCCCGCTCACGAGTTGCCTACGGATGCATCATTCACACATACATATTACCAACAAAAAAAGGAAAACAGAACTTTGAAAATACATAGCGAAACTTGAGGAGGAGGAGGGGGAGGAGAAGTAGGATACATATCAAGCATTTACATGCCATCGTAATCTCCAACCAGTGGATATTACTGGTTTCTCAAGGTGCAAAGACACACAGACAGACACACAGGTATAACATACTATTGCTAAAGAAACATATTGACCACTACGCACGGTGAGCGTTTCTGACCGTGACGCATTCACGGGGCCGCCCAGGGTCGAGCGCACAGGTTCCAATCCTGGTTGCGGCAGTCGGTCCACAGTCAACCCAGCTGTTCATCCACCCCTAAGGGTGAGTCGATAAATTGGTATCTGGCTCAGGCTCGGGTATACATATATGTAACAGGACGACAGTCTGGGAGTTAGAAGTGTGTGTGTGTGTGTGTGTGTGTGTGTGTGTGTGTGTAAACATTAGGTTGACCTCAGTGCGGCTTATGTCGCCAGGGTCATGAACCAACCATGCCTCACTCACGCACCGAGAGATTACTGATTAAGGATGTTCTTGTAAAACTGTTTAGTTGTTAGTAAATAAAACTTTAGATTATACGAGTAATGAAAGTGACAACGTGACAATGAAAACGTATTGAGTGTGGAAAAGTGAAAAAGTGACACAGAGGAGTAACTAACCAGGGAAACAAATACTTACATTGTTAATACAACAGATGGCATCGTAAATTACACAAAAGAGAGACGAGGGTCTGTGAATATCCAACCACCCTGGAGTGAGTTTACCCAACCCGTGGGAGCATAACGCTAACATCTACCAAATATCCCGGTAAGCCAGACCTCGGTCTGTTACACAGGATGTCTCTATAAAGTGTGCAAGGCTCGTCCCCTCGTAACGGTCACGGGCCAATAATATGTCTACAAGAGGCACTGATAACTTCAGTTCCAACAGGGCAACATCTGGCCGAGTGTCAACGGCAGTCGCCGTGAGCCAGCATGTGTAGACGAAACGGAAAGAGTGACCTGTATGTACCGAGGAAGTACGCCGTGCGCACCGCGCTACATGCGAATAGTGCACGGACAGGCCGACTTGATCTGGGGAACGTTGACCGTCAGAGGCGAGGACTGCCGCACGCCCGGACCAGCCTGACCTGAAGGACATGTGTAACCAGTTGATGCTCCCTTAAGTGAACTGAAAATACTAGAGATGGAGAAAAGCCGCTGGTCAGAACCATGCTGAGCAGCAGGAACTGACTTAAGTGTTTAAATTTCATTTACACGTGAACTTTTTTTCGTACCTATATATATATATATATATATATATATATATATATATATATATATATATATATATATATATATATATACATATATATATATATATATATATATATATATATATATATATATATATATATGTATCGCTGATGACATGCCCTTGATTAGGGCCTAAGATGCCAGTGCCATCTCAACTAACAAAAAAAAAATAAAATAATCATAAAAAAAATCAACCTGGCCAAAACATAGAGCCACAGCCCCCGTAAGGACGGAACAGAGAGAGAGAAATATTCTGGTCACTACACAGGTCCAGACACACAAGGTCACAGACGAAAGAAAAGGACACTTCACAGGAACTATTGACCATCACAGAGACCCAAATCATTAGACGGGGGGAGGTCACGTCGCCTGTTATCGAGGACATAACTCTCTCTCCCGATACCGAGATCGGCCGAAGCTTGCCGTCTTGCCCCCGACCCCGATATAATCAATAACCTCGTGAAGGTGCTGTGAAGCCCATCTATCCGAAGTGGGTCTTTGAGGGTGACGACGAGACGCGAGATGAGGAGGCAAGCGGTGTCGTCTGACACAAGTCACTACCACATGGGAAGTTTCCGAAGCCACTCAGCAACCAAACACCCACTCACGCACGTAAGGAAACACGCTCACACAAGAGAGGAAATGCACTCATATACTCACACGGTAGCTCACAGAGCTTCAATATCTAACGACATCCACAGACAAAGCGCAATTGAGGCAGAGGAAGGCCGGTACAAAATCCTGTTTATGACACGGAAATAAGAAAAAAAAAAAAAAGAGGATTTCCCGGAAAATTTAATCTTCTTGTCGCCTGAATTTAAGAGACGAGCGCCAAGTCGTGGAGAAGATTGAGGTAGAATATTTGGGAAGATCTATATATTTTTTTTCTTGAGGTGGAATATTGAAGGGGAAACGCTGTAGCTGAATACATTTACCAGAAGACACTGTAGAGGGAGATTATCCTGAATGAATACTGAAGGAAAGCCCTAAGGGAGATCAGGGACTGAACAGGGAGAGTAATAGTGAGAGTGGCCACTGAGGGAGAGCTTTTAGACAGAATATTCAGGGAGAATCATGAGAGTGAATATCGGGGGAAGTCTCCCGAAGGCGAGTATTTGAATGAAAAATATTGGTAAAGTGTTAAAAGCTTAAGTGAAGACATTAGGAGAATTTACTGAGGGTGTTTATCAAGGGGAAAATATGAATATTTGAGAGGGACTATTGACGGCAGTGGTAGTGCACGTATATATGCCACAGTGAACGCAACACAATGGACGCAGTAGTCAGCATAAGCAGACCATAATGGACGCAGTAGTCAGCATAACCAGACCATAATGGACGCAGTAGTCAGCATAACCAGAGTTTAATGGACGCAGTAGTCAGCATAACCAGACCATAATGGATGCAAAAGTCAGCATAACCAGACCATAATGGACGCAGAAGTCAGCATAACCAGACCATAATGGACGCAGTAGTCAGCATAACCAGATCATAATGGACGCAGTAGTAAGCATAACCAGACGACAACTGATGTCAGCATAACCAGACCATAATGGACGCAGTAGTCAGCATGACCAGACCATAATGGACGCAGAATTCAGCATAACCAGACCATAATGGACGCAGAAGCAAGCATAACCAGAGCATAATGGACGCAGTAGTCAGCATAACTAGACCATAATGGACGCAGAAGCAGCATAACCAGACCATAATGGACGCAGAAGTCAGCATAACTAGACCATAATGGACGCAGTAGTCAGCATAACCAGACCATAATGGACGCAGTAGTCAACATAACCAGACCATAATGGACGCAGCAGTCAGCATAACCAGACCATAATGGACGCAGTAGTCAGCATAACCAGACGACAGCAGATGTCAGCATGACCAGATCATAATGGATGCAGAAGTCAGCATAACCAGCCTACAATGGACGCAGAAGTCAGCATAACCAGACCACAGCAGAAGCCAGAATAACCAGACCATAATGGACGCAGTAGTCAGCATGACCAGACCATAATGGACTCAGTAGTCAGCATGACCAGACCATAATGGACGCAGTAGTCAGCATAACCAGACCATAATGGACGCAGTAGTCAGCATAACCCCATAACGGACGCAGAAGTCAGCATAACCAGACCATAATGGACGCAGTAGTCAGCATAACCAGATCATAATGGACGCAGAAGTCAGCATAACCAGATCATAATTGACGCAGAAGTCGGTACAAACCAGACCATAATATTATAGCCGCAGTATTCAAGCCAGCCTGCACCTATCTGCTGTACCATTTGTCTTGCTTCTCTCTCTCTCTCTCTCTCTCTCTCTCTCTCTCTCTCTCTCTCTCTCTCTCTCTCTCTGCAAGCGTATAATGATTTAATTCCTTTCTCTCACGAGCGAAATATTACCTAACATCTTTCCTCAATGTCATTTTGAATGACGCGTTGAACTATCAGGAAATTATCCAGCTCAAAATAGTTACCTTCTTTATTTATCAAATCAACATCTCTTTTCAGTGAGTTTGATAATCCTCTACAAGAGCAAAACGAATTACGTTAACATAATTCATCACCTTCAAGGGTGGTGAATTACCTCAACGGAAGATAGTATCTCAAATGTGGAGTGTTGAACTCTTCTTCCTCGTTGCTGTAGTTCAGACGTCACCATCCTGAAGGCTTTCGAAGCCAAGCTCACGAGGAAGCGCCTTCCGTCCCGACCTACAACAGCGCCTCCACGGACACCCTCAGGGTGGAGGGTGGTTGTGGGTGGCCGCTGGAATGCCCAGAGGCGGTCGACCCTAAGAACGTCTCCCCCGCTGGAACGTTCGTGAGAGATGAACGAGTCGACCCTAAGAACGTCTCCCCCACTGAAACGTTCGTGAGAGATGAACGAGGGAATTACCTGAGCAAACGTCGTAAGGGGATTAAATGTAATTTTAAATAGATTATTACTGGACGAGACCAGCCGCATGTAATATGTCTTAGTAAGGTGTAATTATTGTTAATGTTCATCAATCTGGCGGGTCATTATCTTGCTAATTATCTTGTGGTGTTGTTGTTCTGAATGCCTCGAGGTAAACGCTTGCGGCAAGTTAGGACTGTGTGTGTGTGTGTGTGTGTGTGTGTGTGTTTATGTGTGTGTGTGTGTGTGTTTATGTGTGTGTGTGTGTGTGTGTGTGTGTGTGTGTGTTTATGTGTGCTTGTGTTTATGTGTGCTTGTGTTTATGTGTGTGTGTGTGTGTGTGTGTGTGTGTGTGTGTGTGTGTGTGTGTGTGTGTGTGTGTGTGTGTGCGCGCGCTCGCAGATGAACACTTTTAACGCCAGGAACGTAAGGAATGAACCTTGACAGCATAGGCAGCTGTCTTCTCTTTCTGCCACACCCACACATGGACTGCTGGCACTCAGTCCACAACCAACCAGCCAACCTCTCCCACTCTACACATGACAACATGCAACTCACACTATTCCTTCTTGCTAACACTAGGTTCTCAAGCGGTGAGCACTACGCACTAGCCCTGCCTTTAGGTAAAATCTCGTCCTAAGTACTCGTAAGTAAATAAGTAAAAGAGCAAGTAAATAAACTAGTAGTTAAGTAAGTAAAATGTGGGTACGTAAGCAAGCAAGTAGGTAAGTTAGTAAGTAATTAAGGAGTTAAGAAATTGGGTAGGTAGATAAGTAAGCAAGCAAGCAAGTAGGTACGTAAATATGTCACCAAGCCAGCAAGCAAGTAAATGCGTGAGTAGTAAGGTAAATATATAAGTAAGAAAGAAGGCGAGTTAGTAAGTACGTAAGCAGGTAGGTGAATGTGCGAGTAAGCAAGCAAGTAAGGATGTAATTAACAAAGATTCAAGTAAGTAAGGAAGTAAGCAAATAGGGATGTTAGCAAGTAATTAGGGACGTATGTAAGTAAGGATGTTTGTAAGTAAGTAAGTTTGCAAGTAAGGGTGCAAGCAAGGAATGATGTTAGAAAGTAAGGATGAAAGCAAGTAAGGAGGCAAGTAAGTAAGGATGTTAGCAAGTAAGGATGTTGGCAAGTAAGGATGTAAGCAAGCAATTATGTTAGCAAGTAAGGATGCAAGTAAGAATATAAGTGAGGATGTTAGTAAGTAAGAATGTTAGCAAGTAAGGATGTTAGCAAGTAATGATGTTAGCATCCTTAAGCAAGTAAGGATGCAAGTAAGTAAGGATGTAAGTAAGTAAGTAAGTTAGCAAGTAAGCATTTTAGCAAGTAAAGATGTATGCAAATAATGATGTTTGCAAGTAAGGATACAAGAAAGTAAGGATATAAGTAAGTAATGATGTTACCAAATAGGGATGTTAGCAAGTAAGGATGCAAGTAAGTAACGATGTAAGCAAGTAAGGATGTTAGCAAGTATGGATTTTAGCAAGTAAGGATGCAAGGAAGGATGTAAGTAAGTATGCAAGTAAGTAAGGATGTAAGCAAGTAAGGATGTAAGTAAATAAGGATGTAAGCAATGATATAAGTAAGAAAGCAAGTAAGTCAGGATGTAAGTACGTAAGGATGTAAGTAAGGATGTTAGCAAGTAAGGATGTAAGTAGTCTGTAGGTAGGTCAGTAAGTAAATGGGTAGTTAAATAAGTACTTTCTTTTTAGGTAAGGTTAAGGCCAGACCACCTCACTTGGACCTTGGGCCTGTGTACTCTGTCCGCTGAGTACGTACATGTGAACCTCACTCCACAAGTTCCTTGAAACTCATAACTTGATCATCTTCGTCTTATGCCCTTTAACTTGAGAGAGAGAGAGAGAGAGAGAGAGAGAGAGAGAGAGAGAGAGAGAGAGAGAGAGAGAGAGAGAGAGAGAGCGCAGAAGGCTGACAGTGGGCACATTACTCTCGTAAGTCGTCAACATCCACCACATCAGTGTTGGCTTCCACTGCAGACGAAACATGGCTTCAACGATGGCTCTTCCATCGTTGATGCCGTCACTACTCGTGACTATCGTAAGTGGTATGATATGAACGATATGCCTGAGATAATCTACAATATCCTCTCTCTCTCTCTCTCTCTCTCTTGCATTCTCCTCCCTTCCCCTGCTGCCGTTTTGATCCTCGAAGTACCTTGGGGGTCTCCTCACTCGCTCCTGAACCTCTTTCATATCTCTTCTTTTCCTCCGCATTTTCCTTCCCTTTCATCACATTGTTTCTCTCCTCCTCCTCCTCCCTGCTCGACCTCTCTCCCGTGTCCCGTCGTATGGGTCTCTCGTGTGCACCTGCCTGTGGCGGGGCCGGCACCATTCCCGGGGACCTGACACTCTGGGGACTCCCAGATGGGTCACACCAGCCCAGGTGATGTGGGCTGGAATTACTGGTGTGTTGGTGAGAGGTGTTCCGTACCTCCTGCCTGGGTTTCCTCAAGACCTGCACCGGTACTTTGAGCAAGAAACACGTTAACGCAGTACAGCAGTACTTATTTATGCCAAATGGCCCAATCACCTCCATCATTTTTTCCAGCCTCCGTCATTCCGACTTTGGTAAGAAGTTCTCCAAGCGTTGACTGGTAAGGTCTCAAGAGTGATTGCAACTGCAGATGTCCGAGATAATGACTGTTATCATAATGTATTATTGTAAAGACGTTCCTCTGTCCGCCAACACTGCAAGACCTTTCCTTGCGAAGAATCTCAGCTTCCAGGAAGGTTCAAGTGTGGAGATATGATCATACGTTAATAATATTCATACAAAGAGCCGGAGACATCTTATAAGGGACTTTTACCTCGGGAGGTTGTCTTACAAGCGAGAAATCAGCCTCTGTTATAACTTACATGCGTAACCCATCAACGTTTCCGAGGGTGAGCGATCTGGTCCAAATGTTACTCGGGATATCGAAATAATTTCAGCAATACCACATGATCAGAGCTAGACGACAACTGCGCTAAGAAGGTAGTCAGGTTTCAGAAGTATTCTACATACAAATCACATGATATGTAGCGACTCACCAGCCAAATGGTAATGACGCTTACTGTTAATGTAACCGCTTTATACAGTCAACACCATCGACTACATTTCTACAGCCATATCTCCTCAGACAAAGATCATAGCTCTCTCCCTCTCCACACATACACACATAAATACACCGTGAGTGCCCACACAGACTCATGTTATGAATTTTTTCTTCAGCTATCTGAGAACGACACATGGCAACAGAATATCCTGTTAAAGACTATCTTATTTACAGCAAATAAGTATGAAAATAACACAATAAAATGATATATATTTGAACAGTTTAGTGCACGTTAACCCGTATATATCTGTGGCATAAATCGATAAACCTGCAGACTACACAGGTGTATTCGAGAACCTCACAACATCAAGTTCGCAGTTAAGGTGTGGCATATTCTACCCTCTGTTCTCTGATGTATGGAACATCTTTTTTTTACGCTTTTCCAAGCAGATCCCATTATACGTAGGGCATTACCCCTGGCTGGTGATTTTAGGACTGACGGTAAGTTAACAAAAGTGAAGCAACGGTGTAGACTCCTTCACTGGTATACATATATGTGTAAGCATATGGATCTATATGATTACACCTGGTGTGGGGATGGTGTGAGTCGATTATCCGATAGGGTCATGCCATATACTTACGTAATAATGAGAAACAGAGAAATATTACAGCTCAGCTTCACATTCTTATATCATTTTGTTCTACTTTGTCGCTGTCTCCCGCGTCAGCGAAGTAGCACAAGGAAACGAAAGAATGGCCCAACCCACCCACATACACATGTATATACATAAACGCCCACACACGCACATATACATACTTAAACATTTCAACGTACACATACATATATATACACAGACATATATACAAATGTACTTATTCATACTTGCTGCCTTCATCCCTTCTCGTCGCCACTCCGCCACACATGAAATGGCACTCCCCTTTCCCCCGCGAGGTAGCGCTAGGAAAAGACAGCTGAGGCCACATTCGTTCACACTCAGTTTCTAGCTGTCATGTGTAATGCATCGAAATCACAACTCCCTCTCCACATCCAGGCCCAACAAAGCTTTCCATGGTTTACGCCAGATGCTTCACATGACCTGGTTAAATCCACTGACAGCACGTCGACCCCGGTATACCACGTCGTTCCAATTCACTCTATTCCTTGCACGCCTTTCACCCTTCTGTATGTTCTGGCCCCGATCACTCAAAATCTTTTTCATTCCATCCTTCCACCTCCAATTTGGTCTCTCACTTCTCGTTTCCTCCACCTCTGACACATATATCCTCTTTGTCAATCTTTCCTCACTCATTCTCTGCATGTGACCAAACTATTTCAGCACACCCTCTTCTGCTCTCTCAACCGCACTCTTTTTATTACCACACACATCTCTCTTACCCTTTCTTGACTAACTCGATCAAACCACCTCAAACATCTCATTTCCAACACGTCCAACCTCCTCCGCACAACACTATCTACAGCCCATGCCTTGCAACCATATAACATTCATGTAATGATATCAAAAGTGGAATTTTTTTTCAGAGAGATTAATTACAGCTGCTCTAAATAATAAGAAAAATGTTTTCTATACTGTGCTGAATAAAGATTAAATTGAGATGAAAAAAAAGTTGGAATAAGTATTTGTGGAAAACACACTATTAGAAATATTTGGTCTAATGATGGCTTTCCTAATGCTACACTTCATTACCATCACATAAACATCCATTACATTATATCCCATTATCAATAAGAGTAATGTACTACAAACAAATATGTACACATAATATATCACATTTCACGTCCCTGTATAGAATATTTAGCAGCGCGCAATACTCTGAAACGAACGCTTTCCATCACTGACCCAAACAATAATTTCCCAACAATTGTTCAGCTTCTGCCGAAACCCACAACTCTTCCTGCACGTACGCTGGCTCTTGTGGTCATGGCATAACGGGGTGAGGGAGGAGGTAGGATGTTTGAGGAGCAGTGGTCCATAACATGATCGGTAAACAACTACGAAGAAAAGCCGTGTTCTGGAACTGGTAAATTCGATCATATACGGGACTTGGCATACAGACACGTCTGACCCCTAGCCACACCACAGACTTCATATTGCATGGAAGCGAACCAATGCGGAGGTTTGATAAGCAGCAGGCGATCATAAAATGTCAAGAAAGTGATTAATGGATAAAGTGGCGAGAAAATGATTAATTGGGAGCCTTATGGAGAATTCAGGGAGTGAAGACAAAAACTAGAGGAGGCTAAGTAAAACGCCAGGAAAGTTGACGAAGTGTTCCAGATACGATAACAAGAAGTTCAGAATATAACCAATACGTGATGATAACATATTCTCTTACTTCATTTGCTTGACAACATGTCACATGTGAACCCTATACTGATCTAGTGTTCAGTCCTGTGTACTTAAGGTATTTACAAACCTATACATATTTTCCTTTAGTACTACTGTACTGTACTGTGATGAACTTTATTGGTATGGAATTATCTACGCAACGTTTCTTCAGATGAGAAACGTTCTAAAAATCTGATTTGCAACGTTCCAGATTTCACGTAATCGCTTTGAATTTAGTAAGGTCAATTATGATGGTGTCTGCAGATCTACAACACCAACTGCCTGCATAAGACCTACAACAACAACAACTGCTTGCACAAGATCTACAACACCTATTGCCTGCACAAGATCTACAGCACCAACTGCCAGATGAAGATCTAGAACAACTGCTTGCAGAAGATCTACAACACTAATTGTCTGCAGAAGACCTACAACACCTACTGCCTGCAGATCTACAACATCAACTGCCTGCAAAAGATCTACAACACCAACTGCCTGCACAAGATCTACACTATAAGCTGCCTGCACAAGATCTACAACACCATCTGCCTGCACAAGATCTACAACACCAACTTCCTGCAGAAGATCTACAACAGCAACTGCCTGAACAAGACCTCCACTACCAACTGCCTGGAGAAGATCTCCAACATCAACTGCCTGGAGAAGATCTACAATACCAAATGCCTGCACAAGATCTACAACATGATCTGCCTGCAGATCTACAACACCAAATGTCTGCAGATCTACAATAACAACTGCCTGCAGATCTACAATACCATCTGCCTGCAGAAAATCTACAAAACCAACTGCCTGCAGAATATGTACGACACGAACTGCCTGTAGAAGATGTAAAACAACAACTGCATGCAGAAGATCTACAACACCAACTGCTTGCAGATTCACAGCACTAACTCTCTGCAGAAGATCTACATCACCAAATACCTGCACAAGATCTACAACAGCAACTGCCTGGACGAGATATACAACACCAACTGCAACACAAACTGCTTGCAAAAGATCTACAACATAGACTGTCTGCAGATCTACATCATCATCTACAACAACTGCCATCAGATCTACAACACCAAATGCCTGCAGAAGATCTACGGCATCAAATGTATGCAGAAGACCTACAACATCAATCGCCTACACAAGATCCATAACACCAACTACCTGAAGATCTACAACACCAACTGCTTACAAAGGATCTAGAACACAAACTGCTTGAAAAGATCTACAACACCAACCGCTTGCACAAGATCTACAACGCCAATTGTCTGCACAAGATCTACAGCACTAACTACCAGATGAAGATCTACAACACCAACTGCCTGCAGATCTACACCAACTGCATGCAGATCTACAACACCAACTTCTTTCAGAAGATCTACAACACCGACTTTTTGTAGATCCACAACACAAACTGTCTGCAGAAGATCTACAACACAAGTTATCTGCAGAAGATCTACAACACAAACTGTCTGCAGAAGATCTACAACACAAACTGTCTGCAGAAGATCTACAACACAAACTGTCTGCAGAAGATCTACAACACAAACTGTCTGCAGAAGATCTACAACACAAACTGTCTGCAGAAGATCTACAACACAAACTGTCTGCAGAAGATCTACAACAGCAACTGCCTGCAGAAGATGTACACCACCACCTGTCTGTAGAATATCTACAACACCAACTTCTTGCAGATCTACAACACCAACTGCCAGTAGAAGATATACAACACAAACTGTCTGCAGATCTACAACAGCAACTGCTTGTAAAAGATCTACAACAAATTTGCCTGCTGACGATCTAAAACTGCAACTGCTTGCAGGTCTACAAATCCAAATGCCCGAAGATCTACAACACCAGCTGTTTGCAGATCTACAACAGCAACTGCCTACAGAAGATCTACAAAAATGCCTGGAGATCTACAACAACTTTCTGAAGATCTACAAAACCAACTGCCTGCAGATCTACAATATCAACTGTCTACAGATCTACAACACCAACTGCCGGCAGAAAATCTACACCACCAACTGCCTGCACAAGATCTACAACACCAAATACCTGCACAGGATCTAAAACAACCACCAGCACAAGATCTACAACACCAAGTGCCTGCAGATCTACAACGACTGCCTGCATATCTACAACGCTTGCCTGCATATCTACAACACCAACTGCCTGCACAAGATCTACAACACCAAGTGCCTGCAAAAGATCTACAATACCAACTGCCTGCAAAAGATCTACATCACCAACTGCCTGCACTAGATCTACAACACCAACTGCCAGCAGATCTACAACAATTACCGGCATAACTATAACAGGAACTGTCTGCAGAACGTCAACAACACCAACTGCCTTCAAAAGATCTACAAGAACTGCCTGCAAGATCTACAACACCAACTGGCTGCACAAGAAATACAACATCGACTGCTTGCAAATGATCTACAACATCAACTGTCTGCAGAATTACAGCATAAACTGTCTGCAGATCTACAACACCATTGCCAGCAAATCTACAACACCAAATGCCTGCAGATCCACAACAACAACTGCCTGCAGATCTACAACACCATCTGCCTGCAGATCTATAACACCAACTGCCTGCAGATCTACAACACCAACTGCCTGCAGATCTATAACACCAACTGCCTGCAGAAGATGTACAACAACTGCATGCAGAAGATCTACAACACCAACTGCACGCAGAAGATTTACAACACCAACTGCCTGCAAATCTACAACACTAACTCTCTGCAGAACATCTACAACAACTGCCTGCACAAGATCTACAACAGCAACTGCCTGGACGAGATCTACACCACCAAGTGCTTCCAAAAGATCTAGAACACAAAATGCTCGCAAAAGATCTACAACATCAATTGTCAGCAGATCTACAATATAAACTCTGCAGATCTACAACAGCTGCCAGCAGATCTACAACATCATCAACTGTCTGCAAATCTACAACATAAAATGTCTGCAGATCTACAACAACTGTCAGCAGATCTAAAACATCAAATGCCAGCAGTAGATCTATTGCATTAAATGGCTGCTCTAGATGTATAACACCAACTGCCTGCAGAAGATCTACAACAAGAACTGCCTGCACAAAATCTACAACACCAACTACCTACACAAGAAATACAATACCAACTGCATGCAAAAGATCTACAGCATCAACTGTCTGCAGATCTACAACATCAACTGTCTGCAGATCTACATTATCATTGCCAGCAGATCTACAACACGAAATGCCTACAGATCTACAACAACCACCTGCCTGCAGAAGATATACAACACCAACTGCCTGTAGAAGATGTACAACACGAACTGCCTGTAGAAGATGTACAACAACTATTGCAAGCAGATCTACAACACCAACTGACTCCAGAAGATCTACAACAACTGCTTGGAGATCTACAACTTTTTGCAGATCTACAACACTTACTGCCAGCAGATCTACATCATCAACTGCCTAAAGAAGATATGTAACACCAATTGCCTCCAGAGAATCTACATCACCAACTGCCTGCACAAGATCTACAACACCAACTGCCAGCACAAGATCTACAACATCAATTGCCAGCACAAGATCTACAACACCAACTGCCATCAGATCTACAACACCAACTGCCTGCAGATCTACAACACCAACTGCCTGCAGATCTACAATTCCAACTGCCAGCAGATCTATAACAGTTGCCTGCATATCTACAACACCATCTGCCTGCAGATCTACAACTTCAGCTGCCTGCACAAGCTCTACAACACCAACTGCCTGCAAAAGATTTACACCACCAACTGCCTGCATTAGATCTACAACACCAACTACCAGAAGATCTACAACAACTGCCTGCATATCTACAACAGCAACTGTTTGTAGAACATCTACAACACCAACTGCCCGCACAAGATCTTCAACACCAACTGCCTTCAGAATATCTACAACATCAATTGCCTGAACAAGATCTACAACAAGAATTGGTTGTACAAGAAATACAACAACAACTGCCTGCACAAGAAATACAACACCAACTGCTTGCAAAAGATCTACAACATCAACTGTGCAGATCTACATCAACTGATTTCAGATATACAACACCACTGCCAGCAGATCTACAACACCAAATGCCTGCAGATCTACAACAACAACTGCCTGCAGAAGATCTACAACACCAACTGCCTGCAGATCTAAAACACCAACTCTCTGCAGATCTACAATACCAAATGCCTGCACAAGATCTACAACACTAACTGCCTTCAGAAGATCTATAACACCAACTGCCTACACAAGAAATACAACACCAACTGCATGCAGATATACAACAACTGCCTGCAGATCTACAACACTAACTCCCTGCAAAAGATCTACAACAAATGCCTGCACAAGATCTACAACAGCAATTGCCTGGACGAGATCTACAACACCAAGGGCTCTCAAAAGGTCTAGAACACAAACTGCTTGCAAAGATCTACAACATCTACTGTCTGCAGATATACAACACCAATTGTCTGCAGATCTACAACATACACTGTCTGCAGATCTATAACAACTGCCAGCAGGTCCACGACATCAAATGTCTGCAGAAGATCTACAGCATCAACTGCCTGCACAAGAACTACAACACCAACTGCCTGCAGAAGATCTACAACACCAACTGCCTGCAGAATATCTACAACACCAACTGCCTGCAGAATATCTACAACACCAACTGCCTGCAGAATATCTACAACACCAACTGCCTGCAGAAGATCTACAACACCAACTGCCTGCAGAGGATCTACAACACCAACTACCTGCAGAAGATCTACAACACCAACTGCCTGCAGAAGATCTACAACACCAACTGCCTGCAGAAGATCTACAACACCAACTGCCTGCAGAAGATCTACAACACCAACTGCCTGCAGAGGATCTACAACACCAACTACCTGCAGAAGATCTACAACACTAACTGCCTGCAGAAGATCTACAACACCAACTGCCTGCAGAAGATCTACAACACCAACTGCCTGCAGAAGATCTACAACACCAACTGCCTGCAGAAGATCTACAGCACCAACTGCCTGCAGAAGATCTACAACACCAACTGCTTGCAGAAGATCTACAACACCAACTGCTTGCAAAAGATCTAGAACACAAATTGCTTGCAAAAGATCTACAACATCAACTGTCTGCAGACCTACAACGTAAACTGTCTGCAGACCTACAACAACTGCCAGGAGATCTAAAACACCAAATGCCTGCAGAATATCTGTTGAATTAAAAGGCTGCACAAGAACTACAACATCAACTGCCTGCAGAAGATCTACAACACCAACTGCCTGCAGATCTACAGCACGAATGGCTTGCATAAGATATACAACACCAACCGCTTGCTTAAGATCTACAACACCAACTGTCTGCACAAGAAATACAACACCAACTGCTTGCAAAAGATATACAACATCAACTGTCTGTAGATCTACATCAACTGTCTGTAGATCTACAACCCTATTGCCAGCAGTTCTACAACACCAAATGGTTGCAGATGTACAACAACAACTGCCTGCAGAAGATCTACAACACCATCTGCCTGCACATGATCTACAACACCAACTGCCGGCAGAAGATCTACAACACCAACTGCCGGCAGAAAATCTACAGCACCAACTGCCTGCAGATCTACAACACCAACTGCCTGTAGAAGATGAAAAACAACAACAGCATACAGAAGATCTACAATACCAACTGCCGGCAGATCTACAACACTAATTCTGCAGATCAACAACACCAAATGCTTACACAAGATCTACAACAGCAACTGCCTAGACGAGATCTACAACACCAACTGCTTGAAAAGATCTAGAACACAAACTGCTTACAAAAGATCTACAACATCAAATGTCTGCAGATCTACAACAACTGCCAGCAGATCTACAGGATCATATGCCTGCAGAAGATCTACACCATCAACTGCCTATAGAAGATCTACAACACCTACTACCTGCAGATCTACGACACCAACTGCTTACAAAGGATCTAGAACACAAACTGTTTGCAAAAGATCTACAACAGCAACCGCTTGCACAAGATCTACAACGCCAATTGCCTGCACAAGATCTACAGCACCAACTACCAAATGAAGAGCTGCAACACCAACTGCCTGCAGATCTACAACACCAACTTCTTGCCGAAGATCTACATCACCAATTTCTTGCAGATCTATTACACCAACTGCCTGTAGAAGATCTACGACACAAACTGTTTTCAAAATATCTACAACAGCAACTGCCTGCAGATCTACACCACCACCTACCTGCAGAATATCTACAACACCAACTTTTTGCAGATCTACAGCACCGAATGCTTGTAGAAGATCTACAACAAACTCTCTGCTGAAGATCTACAATGCCAACTGCTTGCAGAAGATCTACAACAAATTTGCCTCCTGAAGATGTAAAACTGCAACTGCTTGCAGATCTACAAAACCAAGTGCCTGCTGATCTACAACACCAACTGCCAGCAGATCTACGACACCAACTGCCTGTGAAAGATCTACAACAACTGCCCGGAGATCTACAACTTGCTGCCGATCTTTAACACCAACTGCCCGGAGATCTACAACTTGCTGCCGATCTTTAACACCAACTGCTTGCACAAGATCTACAACACTAATTCCCTGCAAAAGACCTACAGCACCGACTGCCTGCAGATCTACAACAACTGCCTGCAGAAAATCTACACCAACTGCCTGCAGAAGATCTACAACACCACCTGCCTGCACAAGATCTACAACAGAAACTGCAAGCAGATCTACAACAGCTGCCTTCACAAGATCTACAACACCAACTGCCTGCAGATCTCCAATAACAACTTCCTGCAGATCTACAACACCAACTACCTGCACAAGATCTAAAACACCATCTCCCAGCAGATCTACAATACCAACTGCCTGCACAAGATCTACAACAAGAACTGCCTGCAAAAGATCTCAACCACCAACTGCCTTCATTATATCTACAACAACAACTACCAGCAGATTTACAACAATTGCCTGCATATCTACAATAGGAACTGTCTGCAGAACGTCTACAACACCAACTGAATGCACAAGATCTACAACAAGAACTGCCTGCACAAGATCTTCAAAACCAACTGCCTGCACAAGAAATACAGCACCACCTGCTTGCAAAAGATCTACATCATCATCTATGCGCAGATCTACAACATCAACTTTCTGCAGATCTACATCATTGCCAGCAGATCTACAACACCAACTGCCTGCACAAGATCTACAACACCAACTATCTGCAGAGAGCAGGAAAACGTCTCCAGTCATCGTGTCACAACCCAACACATCAGAGGTACAAGGGCACATGTAAACACCCATGGACGAATTATCAGCATAGACGACAAGTCCAACATCCACGTTTCCCATGGATGAAGAAGCGTCCCTGGAGAAACTTGAAAACACACTCGCTTACGCTGTGCACACCATCCATGACTACAAACGCTATTTCAACACATCCCTTTCGTTCCTTCGTGCCCACGATGCCACTACCATTAAGAATATACCGAACACTTACTACTTAATTACCCTGCACTTTCTGCACACAGACGCACGCACATCGCAACACTCATATATAATATGGTTCCAACCAGTGGACGTGGCCAGCTTCCGGAGTGTTGCAGGAGCCTCATAAGGATAGAAGGGACTAGTGTGTGTGATACTTTTGGTGTGTATTGTGTGTGTTTTGCCTCTTGTGTGTGATGTGTGTGTGTGTGATGTGTGTGGTGTGTGGGTTGTTGTGTGTGTTGGGTTGTGTGTGTGTGTGTGTGCGTGTGTGTGTGTGTGTGTGTGTGTGTGGGGTGTGTGTGTGTGTGTGTTGTGTGTGTGTGTGTGTGTGTGTGTGTGTGTGTGTGTGTGTGTGTGTGAGTGTGTGGATGTGTGGGTGGGGTGTGGTTGTGGGGTATTGTGGGTGTGTGTGGGTGTGATGAGTTGTGGGGTATTATGTGTGGTATTGTGTGGGTGTGATGGTGTTTGTGTTGGTGTGTGTGTGTGTGATGTGTGTGGTGTGTGTGTGTGTGTGTGGGGGTATGTGTGTGTGTGTCCTCCTAGGATACAAACGTGAAATATTAATTAATAAGATCACAAATCACGTGGGAATTTTATATCAGTCATAATATGGCTCGTATGAGTGACAGTACGGGAGTAGGAACGTTGCTCTGAAACTGTTTTAATGCAACGTTATCAGAAAAGTGTCAGACACGCAAAGTCTTGTGATTTCTCCAGAGAATCAAACATGGTAAGTAAATGAACTGCCAAGACGATTTAAACAGCTCCTCGTATCCTTACGCCAGCAACGGACGAAATAATGAAGAGAGTTTTGAAGACTGACATCTTGTAAGGTTTTATAATGTAATCAAGTTCAGAAAGAGAGGTTACAGAGCAACGAGGAAGTCTTGCTTTCACAACACAACGTTCAACTGGCTCGATGTAAGAGTCGAGGTTACGTTGCATGCCAGAAGCCTGACACGTTTCATTTTGTTCCCCGAGAGACGGACTTATTTATCTACGAGTAGTGGAGGTTCCCAGAGATGTCTTGGATCCAGCAAGGACGTACGTAGAACACAAGACAGACCAGAATCTTAACCCGTCTACGACTAGGATGAGGCATGAACTATGTCAGTATGAACGTAAGAAACACTAGAAAGAAAAATCTTTCCAGGGATAACATCAAGTTCCCACGAGCACTGGCGGGGTATCTCACACGAACTTCAGGAAAGCGCCTTAAATACACACATGGTTTTCAAAGCGGCTTTAACCGAACGTTCCCTACACAATGGCAGGACCTGCTCCTACATCCTGTTGTCCAGATCTCAGGATATAATGATATGCTCACAATAAAACCTTAACTAATCTTATCTAAAGCAAGACTAGTCACTGTAGTAAAGCCCTAAGGGAACAATGTATATATTGACTACGAACGAAAAACAACAAATCAGGGACGAGTGTGTTCAGCGTGAGTGCATCATGTGCCTGAGTTACTGCTAATGGCCTTTCCCTTTAATTACCTTCGAGCTGTGCTTGTTTCAATATTACGTAAAGCAGTAAAATAATATCTCTTGTCACAGTGTAATCAGGAAGAAAGTAAAACATTTAGTCCAGTTTTTCTCGGGTATCTTGATGAGATACATTGTGTGTAATTACTGACCGCGTAATGATTACATTACATTTTTCCAGTACATAGTTTCATATCCTCATACAAACATGGCTTCATAAGACAATAATTTCTATAATGTTCGGCAATCGTAGCGAAGCTTTCAGTGTCTATAAATCATCATTCCTGAGCTAACAAAAATGATTATAAATTCTCGTCTTTTACGACATTCACAGAACGCAGTTGTTCGCATGTGTTTCACTCAGGAAAAGTTTACATCAGCTGAAGTTTTGATTTCATTTTTACAAGTTAAAAAAATGGAGATATTATCGGTATTTGTTTATATGTGCATCACTAGTTCGCCTGTAAACCGGACAGGAATTAACTCGAAAAACAAGTAATTCCTGGTAAATAAATGGCGATCCTCTTTAGTGAGAAACGAAACTGCAACAAAACTAATTTTTCTGCCAGTAATTACAAGAGGCTAAACAGCCATACCCCGCTAGTTGCCTGCAGTGGGGCACAGTGAATGGTTCTCTTGCACAAACATTCATCCAGAAGCAAGAGGACTGAGGACAGGCCTGAGGTCATCGCACAATACATAAACAATAACATCAAACAACATTGGAGCACCCAAGATCTCTTTGATCGATGTATGGATGAAGTATTAAACATGATACATAAAACGTGGGTGAGAAAGATCATTGAAAACGCGTAGGTCGACTAAAATGAAAAGTAAGATTTTGGAATAGAAAATGTACGAGTTATGGAAATAAAGCACAGAATACATCAACCAAGCACGTACAGGATATGCAGTTAACGTTAACAAAGGCTTCAATCCGGATCAATCAAACACATCTCTAGTTTAATGGCCAATTAGATTTAGCCCATTATCTTCTATGACCAGATTCATGTTGAACTTCAACGCAAATATATCAATGTTACCAAATTCTTTAGCATTTTCAAAAGTTCTTGTTACTAATGATGCCGACAGAAATGGGTTAAAATGAAAGTAGATTACAAGATGTGGGTAATTAACATAGAGCTCATGGTCTAGTCATTAGAAGGAAACGACTAAATATGGGCCCTTCTCTACAAGCAGATAAAACAGAAATTCCATAACGTACAGTTATGTAGTTTGTGCCCTTTCTCTGCTTCTCTCGAACCTTTGTTGGCTCTTTCTGGTATTATAACCGTTTCGGACAACCAGTGAACATTGTTTGGTTTGGTTTGGTTAGAATTGTTATAGGGATGGTTTTTGGACGTCTTTTGAAAGATATCGACCGTTACTTCTACCGTAAAGAGGTGAAAGTCTGAAACGTTAATTCTACCTCATTTCTTTCCTCATAATTTCGAGACCTGATCCTCACCAAGTATTAATGATGTGGGCTAACAAGAGCCACCTCAAGAAGGTTCTAGTATATGGGCCGAAATATAGACTTCACACTATCATTCATTTGTTTCTCCAGCGTCGGTTAAGAGTCATTAAGGTACTGAATTCGTTTCGAACGTACGTTGTAATGAATCATGACACCTACACTTCATCCGGAACCTATAACTTTGTTAACTCTCTCAGGTCTAAGGCCCGTGACTCCCCACCGCCAAAGATAACATTTTATTTTTGATAAGGTACGCTATGATTGAGAGAGAAATGCCTTATTTTTTTTTTTTTTTCACCCGAATGCTTATGAACGGTTCATCCAGAGTTTCTTTGAAACGTGAAAATTGTGAATAGGTTCTACACGGAATCCTGGGATAAAGGCAGATTTTTTTTTAATTCCCATATGTTAAAATGCACGTTTTTACATAACCTACAGAAAACACAAACTATTCAGTTATATTCTCTATAAATTCCACAAGAAACGAAGCATAGATAAAGACACGAGTATATATAATATGGAGTCAGCCCCACTCACCTGTGTTCTGTGTCACGGGGTGTCATTCAGTGTCTCCGCTAGGGCGTCCAACACGTCTAGAATCTCAGCGAAAAAAAATTGCTCCTCCTTCAAGGTCGTCCACCCTCCTCAGTGCGACTTCCTTACTAAGTTGGACTGCGCTGTAGTCGTTGGCTTCCAGTTGCTGACGGTTGTGACGAAACGCTCGTTATCACGGCATCAACCACTCAAATGTTTACACAATTTTTGAATGTCTGTACGCCATTTGGAGATGCTTTTACGATGAATTAAACACTGTTCTTACGTTCACCAGTACGTAAACAGTTTCCACAACGTAACACTGACGTAACACTGCCTAAAATCGGCATAATAACGACTGTACGAACACAAACACACTGGGTATGTCCATACGCCGCCGGTGCTCTGGGTGAAGTAACTGAAAAAGCTGGATAGTAAACAAAGAAGATGTATTTAAGACGAGTAAGCGTCCCTTGTTACCAGAATCTTTTAAGAGTTGTCAACAGTTGCCACCAGCGCCATCTTATGAGTAAAGCTAATAACGTATAGACGAGAATGTGAAGAGAACGGTCATAGTTGAATAGAAAACGTGTTTTTAAAGAGGGACAATAGATGATAAAGAAGGCTCAGAGAAGAACAATAAATATAGTACCAAAGTTACGAGACAAAGTTACAGGGTTGAGGCCTTACGTCCGTCGAACAATGCAAGAACGAAGAGTAAGAGGCGACTTGATCACAACCTTTAAGTTTTTAAACCAACGTAATAAGTAATTTTATCGAATGATACGATGGATAGAACAACGAAATGACAGTAACATGAAATCAAACAAGAGAATTATTAGAAAAGAGGTAAAGAAGTAATTTAATGGTACAAGATAACTTAGTGAATGAAGAAGAGTTAGGATATTGTGGATATGGACGGCAGACACAAGTTTTAAAAGGAGTATGATAGAATATGTTCATGAGACGCTGGGGCCCCACGAATGTAAAATTCTCTTCTGTACAGTACAAATACATAATTACACACACACATACACACACAAACACACACACACACACACACACACACACACACACACACACACACACACACATACAAACTACGTTGTTAATGCTACATAAAACAGTTTAGATTATGTACAATAATGTAGCCGACTTACTGATAACATACACTGTGTTTAACCTTCTGTAAGACACAATCATAACATTATTTCAGTGAATTAATTAGTGATTTACTGCGGCATGTAAGGCGAGCAACGTTTCTAGTTTATAATAGCTTTTAATCAGAACGTTTTTGTCGCAAATTTATAATGCTGTTAGATAAGAATTTTCGTATTTCAACACATACTCCTTGATCCCTCTCGCAAAGTAGCTCACACACACACATACACACACACACACACAAACACACACATACACAAACACAAACACACACAAATATATATATATATATATATATATATATATATATATATATATATATATATATACACACACACAGATACAGACAGATAGACAGACAGACAGACAGACAGACACACACACACACACACATACAAACTCATACACACGGACGCAAATATATATATATATATATATATATATATATATATATATATATATATATATATATATATATATATATATATATATATATATATATATATATATATATATATATATATATATATATTTTATTATCTATTTTGCTTTGTCGCTGTCTCCCGCGTTTGCGAGGTAGCGCAAGGTAACAGACGAAAGAAATTGCCCAACCCACCCCAATATACATTTATATACATACACGTCCACTCACGGAAATATTCATACCTATACATCTCAATGTACACATATATATACACACACAGACACATACATATATACCCATGCACACAGTTCACACTGTCTGCCTTTAGTCATTCCCATCGCCACCTCGCCACACATGGAATACCATCCCCCTTCCCCCTCATGTGTGCGAGGTAGCGCTAGGAAAAGACAACAAAGGCCCCATCCGTTCACACTCAGTCTCTAGCTGTCATGCAATAATGCCCGAAACCACAGCTCCCTTTCCACATCCAGGCCCCACACAACTTTCCATGGTTTACCCCAGACGCTTCACATGCCCTGATTCAATCCACTGACAGCACGTCAACCCCGGTGAACCACATCGATCCAATTCACTCTATTCCTTGCCCGCCTTTCACCCTCCTGCATGTTCAGGCCCCGATCACTCAAAATCTTTTTCACTCCATCTTTCCACCTCCAATTTGGTCTCCCACTTCTCTTCGTTCCCTCCACCTCCGACACATATATCCTCTTGGTCAATCTTTCCTCACTCATTCTCTCCATGTGCCCAAACCATTTCAAAACACCCTCTTCTGCTCTCTCAACCACGCTCTTTTTATTTCCACACATCTCTCTTACCCTTACATTATTTACTCGATCAAACCAATTCCCACCACACATTGTCCTCAAACATCTCATTTCCAGCACATCCATCCTCCTGCGCACAACTCTATCCATAGCCCACGCCTCGCAACCATACAACATTGTTGGAACCACTATTCCTTCAAACATACCCATTTTTGCTTTCCGAGATAATGTTCTCGACTTCCACACATTCTTCAAGGCTCCCAGAATTTTCGCCCCCTCCCCCACCCTATGATTCACTTCCGCTTCCATAGTTCCATCCGCTGCCAGATCCACTCCCAGATATCTAAAACACTTTACTTCCTCCAGTTTTCCTTCATTCAAACTTACCTCCCAATTAACTTGTCCCTTAACCCTATTGTACCTAATAACCTTGCTCTTATTCACATTTACTCTCAGCTTTCTTCTTTCACACACTTTACCAAACTCAGTCACCAGCTTCTGCAGTTTCTCACATGACAGCCACCAGCGCTGTATCATCAGCGAACAACAACTGACTCACTTCCCAAGCTCTCTCATCCACAACAGACTGCATACTTGCCCCTCTTTCCAAAACTCTTGCATTCACCTTCCTAACAACCCATCCATAAACAAATTAAACAACCATGCAGACATTACACACCCTTGCTGCAAACCTATATTCACTGAGAACCAATCACTTTTCTCTCTTCCTACATGTACACATGCATTACATCCTAAATAAAAACTTTTCACTGCTTCTAACAACTTGCCTCCCACACCATATATTCTTAATACCTTCCACAGAGCATCTCTATCAACTCTATCATATGCCTTCTCCAGATCCATTAATGCTACATACAAATCCATTTGCTTTTCTAAGTACTTCTCACATACACTCTTCAAAGCAAACACCTGATCCACACATCCTCGACCACTTCTGAAACCACACTGCTCTTCCCCAATCTGATGCTCTGTATATGCCTTCACCCTCTCAATCAATACCCTCCCATATAATTTCCCAGGAATACTCAACAAACTTATACCTCTGTAATTTGAGCAATCACTTTTATCCCCTTTGCCTTTGTACAATGGCACTATGCAAGCATTCCGCCAATCCTCAGGCACCTTACCATGAGTCATACATAAATTAAATAACCTTACCAACCAGTCAACAATACGGTCACCCCCTTTTTTAATAAATTTCACTGCAATACAATCCAATCCCGCTGCCTTGCCGGCTTTCATCTTCCGCAAAGCTTTTACTACCTCTTCCCTGTTTACCAAATCATTTTTCCCTAACCCTCTCACTTTGCACGCCACCTCGACCAAAACACCCTATGTCTGCCACTCTATCATCAAACACATTCAACAAACCT